>NC_044032.1:7140976-7368527 GCF_901765095.1 Microcaecilia unicolor | reverse complement strand
GTTGGGAAATCGAGTGGATCAGGGAGGGGCCCTAGCATGTCTAACACCAGTTCTGACCCTTGCTGTATATCTGGTAGGATCCCAAGCCTCCCCAGCTGAGGACTTCCTCCAAAGACAGCCAGAACTTCCTTCTACCAAGCTCTGCAGTCGGTGACAGCATGCTTGAGTCACCGACAGCTAAGCACGCATAGGGTGCTGGCATCAGTGGCCTACGGATGTTCTGCTGCCTGCCAAGTTTGGTAAAAGGGAGTTCTGGCCACCTTCAGAGAAAGTCTTCAGCTGACAGAGCTTGAGGATCCTTATTAGCTAATGTATTTATATTTTGCGGTAGGGCAGGCAGCAAAAATTTGTGCCCACCCACTTTGGGCTCAGGCCCATCCAAAATTGGCTGTCTGGCTACGCCACTGCCAAAGAGGTTTGTTTCTGTCGCCTCTTTAAGATTTGCCTAAAATGGGGCAAGACATTATCATTAAACAAGTTGCAGACACAGCTTGCAACAGCTTTGTCTGGGTGATTTTTCTCCACAAACACCTGTACTTTACTCCACATGGAGAAGATGTCCTTAATCTCTGAAGAAGGCACATTCTCTCCTGTTTCTTCCTCCTTATCCGAAGCAACTTCTTCATCTGCCGTCTGTTGCACTTCTAGTTGAAGGTCTTGCAGCTCTTTAGTGGTGAGTTCTTCACTGTGGTCATCCACCAACTCTTCCACATCCTCGCCACTCACCTCCAAACCCATTGAATTACCTAAATAAACAATTGACTGCATAACATGTGTAGGGTCATCAGGTGAAGGATCTAACCCTTCTAAATCTCTCTCATGCACACATCCTGGCCATAATTTCTTCCAGCCACAGTTTATCATCCTGGATGTCACTTCCTGCCAAGCCTTATCTATGAGGCTGATGCAGTTGAGAATGTTGAAATGGTTTTTCAAGAACTTTCTTAAAGACAATTCTGTATCTGATGTCACCTCAAAGCACCTTTGAAACAATGCTTTTGTGTACAGTTTCTTGAAATTGAAAATGACATTCTGGTCCATGGGCTGGATGAGTGGTGTGGTATTAGGGGGCAAGAACTTCACAGTGATAAAACTGAACTGCTCCAACAGTGCATCCTCCAAACCTGGAGGATGTGCAGGAGCATTGCCATTAACAGGAGGCACTTAAGGGGCAAATGATTTTCCTGGAGGTATTTTTCACACTGGGGCCAAACACTTCATTCATCTACTCAATGAAAATTGCCCTCGTGACCCATGCTTTCTTGTTTGCCCTCCACATAACACAGTTTACTTTTGATTATTATTTATTATTTGTTGCATTTGTATCCCACATTTTCCCACCTCTTTGCAGGCTCAATGTGGCTTACAATACATCATGAGTAGTGGAAGAATGCTAGAAAATAAGCATTTAGTATTACAAAAGGCTCTTGGTCGACCTGATGATAATAAGTAATAGTATGCAAGTAGATATTATGATACGGTTCTGAATATGAGTGGGCGAATTGTGCATATTCACATTGGTTGATCTTTGTGGTACGCTTTGTTAAACAGATGGGTCTTCAGTAGTATGCGAAAGTTCATTCTTTCATAGATCGATTTCAAGCTGCTCGGCAGCACGTTTCATGGTTGTGTACTCAAGTAGGTAAAGTTTGATGCGTGCGTTAGTTTGTATTTCATACCTTTGCAGTTAGGGAAGTGCAGATCAAGGAATGTGCGGGATGATCTTTTGGCATTCCTAGGTGGTAGGTCTATCAGGTCTGACATGTAAGCTGGTGCGTCACCATGGATAATTTTGTGAACTATTGAGCATATTTTGAACGTGATGCGTTTCTTAAGTGGGAGCCAGTGTATGGAAGATGGAGAGTTCGGACAAGTATGGTGCTGAAAAATTTGTGTCTGAATTCAAAGATTACGTAGAGGCTGAAGGATTCATCCCCCAACAAGTCTTCAACTGTGATGAAACTGGCCTGTTTTGGAAGAAAATGCCAAAGAGAACATTCATTACACAGGAGGAAAAGGCATTGCCAGGACATAAGCACATTGTTTCTGCTAAATACTCTAGGAGTTTCTGAATGGTATACCAGTAAGGGCTTCACTTTACAATCACTACTAGCATTACCTCACAACAAAAGAGTAAGCCTATCTTTCATAGGCTTATGTCCTGGCAGTGCCTTTTCCTCCTGTGTAATGAACGTTCTTTTTGGCATTTTCTTCCAAAACAGGCCAGTTTCATCACAGTTGAAGACTTGTTGGGGGATGAATCCTTCAGCCTCTACGTAATCTTTGAATTCAGACACAAATTTTTCGGCACCAGACTTGTCCGAACTCGCAGCTTCTCTGTGCCTAGTAACACTGTGTATGCCAATGCGCCTCTTGAATTTTTCGAACCAGCCTCTGCTGGCCTTAAAATCACTTAGTGAAGCAGCACTCGTCCCAGGCATTTTCTTAATGAGATCGGCATACAACAGTCTGGCCTTTTCACATATGTTGGCCTCAGAAACAGAATTGCCATCTAACTGTTTTTGATTGATCCAAATTAATAATAACTGTTCCACATCTTCAATTGTTTGTGATCTCTGATTTGTTAGCACATTCACACCTTTTGCTACTTTTGCCTTCTTTATTGCTTCCTTTTTCACCACGATTGAACTTATCGTGGATGGTGACTTCCCGTCAGTGGTGTTCCGATGCTGGCTGACACCCGGGGCGGATCGCCGAAGCGCCCCCTCGTGCAGCGCAACCCCCCCCCCCCGGCAAAATGACACCCCCCGGGTGCATGCCGCTGGGGGGGGGTGCCGCGGCGCGCACCTGTCGTCCATGTCCGAGTTCGCATGTGTTCACTGCTCCCTCTGTCCCGGAACAGGAAGTAACCTGTTCCGGGGCAGGGAGCAGTGAACACATGCGAACTCGGAGACACGGCACCGCCCCCCAGCGGCATGCACCTGAGGCGGACTGCCCCCACCGCCCCCCCTTGGTGCGCCACTGCTTCCCGTACATGCGGCCGATTTCAGCAATGCCACTCTCGTATTTTTCAATGATTTCCTATCCTTTTTCTTTGAAGGACTGCTGGCTTTTTTGGGTCCCATGATGAGAGCAGTCAACCAGCAGTAGTAGTAGTGTAGGGAAAACAACGAAATTTTGGTCATAAAACAGCAGGCACTTTTATAAAGGCAGTCAACCAGCAGTAGTAGTAGTGTGGGGCAAAACAATGAAATTTTGGTCATAAAATAGCAGGCACTTTTATAAAGGCAGTCAACCAGCAGTAGTAGTGCGGGGAAAATGACGAAATTTTGGTCATAAAACAGCAGGCACTTTTATAAAGGCAGTCAACTAGCAGTAGTAGTAGTGTGGGCAAAACGAAATTTTGGTCATAAAGCAGGCACTTTATAAAGGCAGTCAACCAGCAGTAGTAGTAGTGTGGGCAAAACAATGAAATTTTGGTCATAAAATAGCAGGCACTTTTATAAAGGCAGTCAACCAGCAGTAGTAGTGTGGGGAAAATGACGAAATTTTGGTCATAAAACAGCAGGCACTTTTATAAAGGCAGTCAACCAGCAGTAGTAGTAGTGTGGGCAAAACAATGAAATTTTGGTCATAAAAAGCAGGCACTTTTATAAAGGCAGTCAACCAGCAGTAGTAGTAGTGTGGGAAAATGACGAAATTTTGGTCATAAACAGCAGGCACTTTTATAAAGGCAGTCACCAGCAGTAGTAGTATGTGGCAAAACGACGAAATTTTGGTCATAAAAAGCAGGCACTTTTATAAAGGCAGTCAACTAGCAGTAGTAGTAGTGTGGGCAAAACAATGAAATTTTGGTCATAAAACAGCAGGCACTTTTATAAAGGCAGTCAACTAGCAGTATGTAGTATGGGCAAAACAATGAAATTTTGGTCATAAAAGCAGGCACTTTTATAAAGGCAGTCAACTAGCAGTAGTAGTATGTGGCAAAACGACGAAATTTTGTGATCCCACAGCAGGCACTTTTAAAGGCAGTCAACCAGCAGTAGTAGTAGTGTGGGCAAAACATGAAATTTTGGTCATAAAAGCAGGCACTTTTATAAAGGCAGTCAACTAGCAGTAGTAGTAGTGTGGGCAAAACGACGAAATTTTGGTCATAAAACAGCAGGCACTTTTAAAGGCAGTCAACCAGCAGTAGTAGTAGTGTGGCAAAACGACGAAATTTTTGTGATCCCACAGCAGGCACTTTTATAAAGGCAGTCAACCAGAGTAGTAGTAGTGTGGGCAAAACAATGAAATTGGTCATAAAATAGCAGGCACTTTTATAAAGGCAGTCAACCAGCAGTAGTAGTAGTGTGGGGAAAATGACGAAATTTTGGTCATAAAAACAGCAGGAACTTTATAAAGGCAGTCAACCAGCAGTAGTAGTAGTGTGGCAAACGACGAAATTTTTGTGATCCCACAGCAGGCACTTTTATAAAGGCAGTCAACCAGCAGTAGTAGTAGTGTGGGCAAAACAATGAAATTTTGGTCATAAAATAGCAGGCACTTTTAAAAGGCAGTCAACTAGCAGTAGTAGTAGTGTGGGCAAAACGACAAAATTTTGGTCATAAAACAGCAGGCACTTTATAAAGGCAGTCAACCAGCAGTAGTAGTAGTGTGGCAAAACGACGAAATTTTTGTGATCCCACAGCAGGCACTTTTATAAAGGCAGTCACCAGCAGTAGTAGTAGTGTGGGGAAAATGACGAAATTTTGGTCATAAAACAGCAGGCACTTTTATAAAGGCAATTAACCAGCAGTTGTATAGTGTGGGGAAAACGACGAAATTTTGGTCATAAAACAGCAGGCACTTTTATAAAGGCAGTCCACCAGCAGTAGTAGTATGTAGGGAAAAAACGAAATTTGGTCATAAAACAGCAGGCACTTTTATAAAGGCAGTCCACCAGCAGTAGTAGTAGTGTGGCAAAACGACGACATTTTGTGATCCCACAGCAGGCACTTTTATAAAGGCAGTCAACCAGCAGTAGTAGTAGTTTGGGGAAAACGACGAAATTTTTGTGATCACATAATCGGAAACAATACCCCAGAAGAACGCACCAGAAGAAAGACACGTGAGAACGCAAAATTAGCAGTGTGGGCACACTGATGAAATCCGAGGCGACCGACGAAAACCGAGTCAAAAATTTCGTGAAACAAATCGACGATAACCGAAAACGACGAAATCCAAAGTCAACGAAAACCGAGGTTTCACTGTACTTGGGAGGGCTGCCCAAATGAAGGATAAGGGTAGTGCCTTTCTTATGGGTTAAATTGGAACCTCAGTTGGGGAAAAGAAAATGAGGACTCTTGACTGGAAAGGACTGTATTTAATTTGCTGCAGCCTTCCTGGATTATGTCTGTACAATGTACATTTGCATCTTTGATTTTCTGCATTGTTGTTGTTCTGGTTATAATAATAATAATAACAATTATTTGAAATAAAAAGAAATCAAACAAAATAAAACATGGAAAAGAAAATAAAATGATACCTTTTTTATTGGACATAACTTAATACATTTCTTGATTAGCTTTCGAAGGTTGCCCTTCTTCCTCAGATCGGAAATAAGCAAAAATAAGATCTGAGGAAGAAGGGCAACCTTCGAAAGCTAATCAAGAAATGTATTAAGTTATGTCCAATAAAAAGGTATCATCTTATTTTCTTTTCCATGTTTTATTTTGTTTGATTTCTATTGATAACCTTAAGAGTGGACTAACACGGCTACCACACTCCTCTACTTGAAATAAAAAGAAATAGTAGTGTTAGAGAGCACATGGTCTTTGGTTGCCTTCACCCCCGCCATGAGAAAAGGGGGTATCCTGATTGGGCCCAATAACCTAAGGATGACTAAAGAGGGAAGTTTTGCTAACAATAGCATTAACTGAGAGTGAAGCTCCAGGTGGGGAGAAGGGGAACCCATCCTAGTAGCAGAGTAGGAGAAGCCTGTTCGGTGACAGAAAGGGCAGTTTGAAGAAATGCACCTCTGTGAGAAGGACAGACAGGGGGAAATATTTTTTCACTTAAAGAATAATTAAGTTCTGGAACTCGTTGCCAGAGGATGTGGTAACGGTAGTTAGCATATCTGGGTTTAAAAAAAAGGTTTGGACAAGTTCCTGGAGGAAAAGTCCATACTCTGTATTGAGATGGACATGGGGAAAGCCACTGCTTGCTCCAGGATTGGTAGCATGGAAGGTTGCTACTAATTGGGTTTCTATCAGGTACTTGTGACCTGGATTGGTCACTGCTGGAAGCAGGATACTGAACTAGATGGACCACTGGTCTGACCCAGTGTGGTTATTCTTATGTTCTTATGGTCCAGATAAGCTTTGGCGGCTAGGTAAAAGCCCAGTGTGACAGCTTGCCGTGGAAGGAGCGGGAAGCTATAGCCTTGGATTGTTCTGCCAGGAAGGAAGGGTATTGGAGGACTGGTTGGAGTTGTAAATATGTAAATACCCTAAGAATTTAATGTCACGTTCCTTACCTGGAAGCTCTGGGGCTGCGCATGGGCAGGGCATCTGGCATCACACAGCTTCCCAAGCGAGGCTTTGAGGGAGGAAGGCGCGTGCTTGAGCGACTGACGTCATCTGCTTTCCTCCAGTGCATCTGCTTGGCCACGCCTCTACTGCCAGCCTACCCCTTTAAATTCCTTTGACTCAGGACAATCGGCACTTCGGCAATGGCTTGGTTTCGTCATGTCTCCAAGTGTCTCCCGAAGCTGCTGTGAGCTCCTGAAGCTACAGAACTCCTTGCCCTTTACCAGCAGTGTGTTCCTGCCTAAGCTACAGAACTTCTTGCTGTGAGTGTTTGACTGCAGTCACAGATTTTCCTTGCTAAGGCTCTGCTTAAAGCCACAGAACTTCCTGGCTGAGACTGCCTGTTTGAAGCTACAGATTTACCAGCAGCGTGTTTCTTCCTAAAGCTGCAGAACTTCTTTCCATGAGTGTTTGACTGCAGTCACAGTGTTTCCTTGCTGTGGCTCTTTCTTAAAGCTATAGAACCTCCACGCTGAGACTGCTTGTTTGGAGTTACAGATCTACCAGCATTGAGTTCTTGCCTAAGTTACAGAAGTTCTTTACCGGCGTGTAATGTGTTTGACTGAAGTCACAGTGCTTCTTTGCTGTAGCTCTTGCTTAAAGCTACAGAACTTCCTTGCTGAAACTGCCTGCTAAGAGTTCCTGCCTGAGGTTACTGACCTTCTTTGTTGAGAGTGCCTGTTTGTAGATACAGAGTCCCACTGGTGATCGTCTGTCTGAACTGAAGTCTCAGAACTTTACTGCCGTGAGGGCCTACCAGACTACAGAACTTCCTTGCAGCTAGAGCCTTCTTAGGGATTGAGAATGGACTTGCGTTGAGTCTGCCTAGTTCACCTGGCTTCCAGCTGTGGTGCCTGTCTGAGTGTCTTGCCTAAGAACTTTCCATCTGCATTGGTGCTTCTATTTGTGTGGTAAGTCCTGCCAGCCGCCTGAACCTGGGGGCTGAACTCCTGGGGAACAGCGATCGGTCAGGTGAAGTTCTCTGGGTTCGTCGGCTGTCCATAGTCTCTCTGGGCTAGGACCTGAGAACTCACTTTCCCCGCACTAGCGTGTAACTCTTGCCTGCCTGCTGACCAGCACCACTACAGATTACCGAAGCCATGAGTTCCACCGATAAACCCACCCTTCCAGATCTAGTTCTGACATTACGGCAACAGCAAACCAGTTGCAACATTTTTCAGAAGTCCTACAAGACTATGCACTCAATTGTCAGCTTTCCGTGCTTCGCCTCCTAGACCTTCCTCTCCAGCGTTGTCTGCCTCGATGCGAGTTCCCGATCCTCCACATTTTGATGGAAACCCTCATGCCTATAGAGGCTTTCTAAACCAGTGCCTAATGCACTTTGAATTACAGCCTGGAAATTTTCCCATACATCGTAACAGCCACCTACATCGTTTCTCTTCTCTCTGGATGAGCCCTGGTCTGGGCCTCTCCTCTTTGGGAGCAACGGGATCCCATTCTTTCAGATTTGACTGCCTTTCTACAACAATTTTGCCTGGTATTTGATTAACCTGGATGACCCTCCTCCTCTGCTACCAATATTCTGCATCTCCAGCAAGGAACTCTCACAGTGGGTGATTATGCTATCCAATTCCGCATGTTAGCCACTGAATTAAATTGGAATCATGATGCCCATGGTAGCAGTCTTTTGGCAAGACCTGGCTGGAAGAAATAAATTTAATTAGCGGGTCGAGAATTACCCCCTAGCTTTGATGAACTTATCACCCTGTGCATTCAGATTGATGTCCACTTTCAGAGAAAGCGCAAGAGAGAGAGGCGATTCGTCAGATTTTGCGATGGACTTTGCAAGGGCAGTCACCAGCTCCTCCCACTGGAAGATGTATGACTAAATTGGAGTCTTCCGAAGAACCCATGATGGTTGGACGCTCTAGACTCTCAGATGAGGAAAGACGCAAGAGAGGCACGATAAGCAATGTAAGTATTTTAGTGACTGTTCCAGCCTCCCAAGATCTGTTACTGTAAGATCTCAGTATCTGGATGTATAACCTCAGCAGGCCCTGAAGTCTCTTTATATTTCTGAAATGTCCTTTATTGAATAATAAACAAGTTTACTCACAAATCAGAAGAGGTGCCTCTTAGCACAGAGCCTTCAAATTTATTTATTTATGGTTCATTTCTACCCCACATTTTCCCACAAATGCAGGCACAATGTGGCTTACATGATTATAAAAATTATAAAAGAAGAAACGTACAATACATGGATGTTACAGAAGAAACTGAGGTAACGCTAACCACAATAACAATGACTAAACAGCAGCGTTATTGATGGAGTAAGTTTTTTCGAATAGAAATTTTTCAGCAACTTCTTGAAGCGATGGTGATCAGCTTGCGATTTTAAGAACAAGGGTAAAGGATTCCAAATCTTCGGGCTGGTGTAGTGGAAAGACAAGGCAAAAGAAGCTTGTATTTGACACCCCCACAAGATGGGTAATGTAGTTGGAGATAGGAGTGAGCTGTTTTTATGGCATTTCTTGGTGGAAGATCAATTAAAGGAATCATGTATTTCAGAGCTAATCCGTACATTATTTTTGTGTTAACATGCAGATCTTGAAGGCGATTCGTTCTTTTACTGGTAGCCAGTGTAGATTGAGATGCAGAGGCTGCGCATGAACCATGCACAATTTTCCCAAGATGAGTCTTGCTGCAGTGCTCTGGGCAGTCTGGAACTTTCTCAGTAAGTGCTCCTGACAGCCCGCATATATCCCACTACAGTAATCTAGGTGAGACAGATGACGGCAGATAAAGACCTGTACGGCCCATCTAGTCTGCCCAACAAGATAAACTCATTTACATGGTATGTGATACTTTATACAGTGGGGGAAATAAGTATTTGATCCCTTGCTGATTGTGTAAGTGTGCCCACTGACAAAGACATGAGCAGCCCATAATTGAAGGGTAGGTTATTGGTAACAGTGAGAGATAGCACATCACAAATTAAATCCGGAAAATCACATTGTGGAAAGTATATGATTTATTTGCATTCTGCAGAGGGAAATAAGTATTTGATCCCCCACCAACCAGTAAGAGATCTGGCCCCTACAGACCAGGTAGATGCTCCAAATCAACTCGTTACCTGCATGACAGACAGCTGTCGGCAATGGTCACCTGTATGAAAACACCTGTCCACAGACTCAGTGAATCAGTCAGACTCTAACCTCTACAAAATGGCCAAGCAAGGAGCTGTCTAAGGATGTCAGGGACAAGATCATACACCTGCACAAGGCTGGAATGGGCTACAAAACCATCAGTAAGACGCTGGGCGAGAAGGAGACAACTGTTGGTGCCATAGTAAGAAAATGGAAGAAGTACAAAATGACTGTCAATCGACAAAGATCTGGGGCTCCACGCAAAATCTCACCTCGTGGGGTATCCTTGATCATGAGGAAGGTTAGAAATCAGCCTACAACTACAAGGGGGGAACTTGTCATGATCTCAAGGCAGCTGGGACCACTGTCACCACGAAAACCATTGGTAACACATTACGACATAACGGATTGCATCCTGCAGTGCCCGCAAGGTCCCCCTGCTCCGGAAGGCACATGTGACGGCCCGTCTGAAGTTTGCCAGTGAACACCTGGATGATGCCGAGAGTGATTGGGAGAAGGTGCTGTGGTCAGATGAGACAAAAATTGAGCTCTTTGGCATGAACTCAACTCGCCGTGTTTGGAGGAAGAGAAATGCTGCCTATGACCCAAAGAACCCGTCCCCACTGTCAAGCATGGAGGTGGAAATGTTATGTTTTGGGGGTGTTTCTCTGCTAAGGGCACAGGACTACTTCACCGCATCAATGGGAGAATGGATGGGGCCATGTACCGTACAATTCTGAGTGACAACCTCCTTCCCCCGCCAGGGCCTTAAAATGGGTCGTGGCTGGGTCTTCCAGCACGACAATGACCCAACATACAGCCAAGGCAACAAAGGAGTGGCTCAGGAAGAAGCACATTAGGTCATGGAGTGGCCTAGCCAGTCACCAGACCTTAATCCCATTGAAAACTTATGGAGGGAGCTGAAGCTGCGAGTTGCCAAGCGACAGCCCAAACTCTTAATGATTTAGAGATGATCTGCAAAGAGGAGTGGACCAAAATTCCTCCTGACATGTGTGCAAACCTCATCATCAACTACAGAAGACGTCTGACCGCTGTGCTTGCCAACAAGGGTTTTGCCACCAAGTATTAGGTCTTGTTTGCCAAGGGATCAAATACTTATTTCCCTCTGCAGAATGCAAATAAATTCATATACTTTCCACAATGTGATTTTCCGGATTTAATTTGTGATGTGCTATCTCTCACTGTTACCAATAACCTACCCTTCATTATGGGCTGCTCATGTCTTTGTCAGTGGGCACACTTACAAAATCAGCAAGGGATCAAATACTTATTTCTCCCACTGTATGTATACCCGAGTTTGATTGTCTTTGCCATTCTCAGGGCGCAGACCGTAGAAGTCTGTCCAGCACTGTTCTTGTACTAAAAGATCGAAGATTCTGGAATCCTAAAGAGTTACAAGATTCCGGAATCCCAATTAGTAGCAACATTCCATGTAGAACCCCAAGAGTAACATAGTAAATGACGGCCAGATAAGACCTGAACGATCCAGTCCAGTCTGCCCAACAAGATAAACTCATTTACATGGTAGTGATACTTTATATGTATACCTGAGTTTGATTTGTCCTTGCCGTTCTCAGGGCACAGACTGTAGAAGTCTGCCCAGGTACGTTCTGTACTAAAACGTTCTGAAGCTAACGTCAAAGCCCCTTAAAATTTATACTCCAGCCCATCCCTATCTATTTAGGGCGTAGACCGGAGAAGTCTGCCCGGCTCCCTTTTTGTTTCCAATTACAAGCGTCGCCACCCACAACTCCGCTAAGATTCCACTGAACCCATTCCTTCTAATCAGGATTCCTTTGTGTTTATCCTACGCAAGTTTGAATTCCATTACTGTTTTCATCTCCACCCACCTCCCGTGGGGAGGGCATTCCAAGCATCCACCACTCTCTCCGTGAAAAATACTTCCTGACATTAGTCCTGAGTCTGCCCCCCCTTCAACCTCAATTCATGTCATCTAGTTCTTCCGCCTTCCTGTCTCCGAAAAAGGTTCATTTGCGGAATTAATACCTTTCAAATATTTGAACGTCTGTATCACATCACCCGTTTCTCCTTTCCTCCAAGGTATACATGTTCAGGTCAGCAGTCTCTCCTCATATGGTTAGCAACGCAAATCCCATACCATTTTCGTAGCTTTTCTTGCATCTCTTCCAGTCTTTTTACATCTTTAGCAAGTTCTTGCTTTCACATAGGCGGGGACATGTCAGATAACACTCCAGGGTTGACACAAAACAGTCTGTATGAATCACTGCTTGCTGCCACTGACCACTGGAGACAAGAAAACTTTTAAAAGGAATATGGGGGGGTGGGGGGGGGGGTCAAGAGAGGCAAGGGGAGATGCCTGGTTGCCGGCTGGAGAAGGGACAGGAGGGAGAGAGAAAGGACCATTTTGTGGAGGTGAGGGTGGGGGAAGAGAATGCTGGACTGTTTGTGGGGATAGAGAAAGAGAAGGTAAATGATGAACGGTGTGGGTGGGGAAGAGAAGGTAAAATACTAGACTATGTGGTGGGGGTGCAGGTGGGGTAGAAGGGGTAGAAGATAAAATGTGTAGGGGGTGTGCCTTGACAATTTTTAGCGCTGTTAAGTGTGCCATGAAAGAAGAAAGGTTGAAAATGTCTGCTGTAGAAATAGAGGGGCAAAAGCCAGATTCAGTGGATCAAGAATAGGCTGAGATGAAAAAAATGTTGATGGGTGAAGGATGAAAGGAGAGAAGGAAGATGGTATGACAGTTGGAAGGGCAGATAGGAGAGTAAGTGTAGGCGTAAACAGTAATCACACTGTCCTCTACTTGACAGCGTAGCAGGGGCGTAGCTACGGGTGGGCCTGGATGGGCCCAGGCCCCGCCCAGTTAGGCTCAGGCCCATCCAGAGAAGATTCCCAACACCTCCGTAACCGACGTGTTCTCCTCACACCCTCTCCCACCCCCACCGTAGCGCTTCCCTTTAACGCTATCGGCGCTGCCTCCTCACCTCACAGTCTCTGTTTTCCACCCCCGCGGCAGCGCTTGCAATTTGCTATCGTCGGTGTGCTGCCTGACACAGCTGACAGACGCAGCATGACGTCCTACTCCGGGACCTTCCCTCTGCCGCGTCCGTTCCGCCCTGCGTAAACAGGAAGTTGAATTAGCGCGGCAGAGGGAAGGCCCCGGAGCAGGACGTCGGTGCTGCGTCTCTCAGCTGTGTCAGGCAGCGCTGACGATAGCAAATTGCAAGCGCTGCAGCGGGGGTAGGGCATGGAGGCTGTGAGGTGAGGAGGCACTGGACTTGCAGGGGGGGAGGTTGCAGGGAAGGGGAGACGGAGAGGTGCTGAATTTGCAGGGGGGGAAGGGGAGAGGAGCTGCATATGCTGGCGGGCGGGCGGGGGGTTGGAGGGAAAGGGGAGGTGAGGTGCTGGACATGTAGAAGGGGGGCTGGGATAGGTGCTGGATATGCAGGGGATTGGGATGGCTGAAGGGAAAGGAGAGAGATGTGGACCATGTGG
This sequence comes from Microcaecilia unicolor, assembly GCF_901765095.1. Taxonomy (NCBI): domain Eukaryota; kingdom Metazoa; phylum Chordata; class Amphibia; order Gymnophiona; family Siphonopidae; genus Microcaecilia; species Microcaecilia unicolor. The sequence goes on along the minus strand of NC_044032.1, from coordinate 7,355,392 downwards.
GGAGTAGGTAGAGGTCCAGCATGGAGTGGGTAGGACAGAGCATGGGTGCCCACCCATCCAACCTGCTGGCCCACCCAAAAATTGCTTTCTGGCTACGCCACTGCAGCGTAGGATAAGAAATGCAACTAATAAATTTTATATAGCACTCTGGAATGGTTAGCACAGCTATATAACCTACCAAGTTCTAACTGTTTCTAAAATATGCTTATGTTACTGAACTATAAACATGTAACTAATAGTAATAACAAAGAATTATTTCCAAGAAGTATAATAGCAAATAAATGCATTTACAAGAATGCAATATTGCTAACATAGGACACATGTTTTGAAAATGATTGGGGGTGCTGAACTCTTAACTTGCAACAAATTTTCCCTCAGCAAAGAAAAAACAAAGTACATTTGGTAGTAAGTAAGCAGTCTATGTCTAAATGTCAAGAGCAGGGCAAGTAATGTGGGACATGGAGAAGATTCATGTGGCCAAATCAAAAGCTAAGGTCCTGCCAGTCTCTCTTCCTTCCCACCCTTTGCTGCTAGTCATTCTCTATTTCCCCCTCCCCCCCCCTCCCCATTCAGGCCTCCACAGCACTTTCCTCCCAGTTTCTTCTTTTCCCCTTCCCTAATCCTCCTGCACTTTTTAAATTTTTCTCTTCCTCCACAGGTACAATTTAATTTTTTTTACATTTGGGGACAGAGTTAATAGCTCTCTGCCTACCCAACTTTTAGCCTGCTCTGCTTCTCATTTCCCTTTGGCCCAGCCTTCTATTTCTCTCCGCTCCCCAGCAAGCTCCAATGCAGTTGCCATTCCATGTAGGTTTGGCCTCAACCATCCCTTCACTATTTCCCATTTCTCACTCTCCTGTACAGATGAGACTTCCTTTCCTTGGTAGATTTTAACCCGTCTTGAGTTTGACCCCCATACCCCACAGGCTTGGGTCATTTCCCTGCTCTGCTCTCCCAGGCCCCAAGCACATCCCTGTTTTGTAAGACTGATCCTGCTTCTCCATTCCCTTCACTGCAGCATTTCTCCTGATACTCACAGATTACAGGTCAGTGACCACCTCTGCCTGCAGAATCCACATGAGATTATTTGCCACATGCCCACTCTGAGCCCTGGAAGCCCAGCAAGGATCACAGCTTGAAACCATGTGAGAAACAAGTTCCAGCAGCCCAAGCCACTGTGTTCTAGTCTTCCTGCATGATATTACTCCAGTAACCAATTAAGCAGGGGAAAAGGCCAGGGAGCCAAACAGGAAACATACAGAGTTTATGATACCATATATCCCTTGTTCTCCCTCCCTCTCCAAACTCTACTATTGGTCTCATAGTGTCAATGACCCTTAGAGAAAAAACCTTTCTTCAATTTTTTGCCGCTCAAGAGCCAAGCCGCAAGCGAGAATGGAGAGGAGTCGGCCATCTTGATCAGTCCCTGTACCAATCTCACCTCGGGCCCTAACGGGATTGGCTCCTGAACTGTCAAGCGGCCAACTGGGAGCCACCAGAATCACTAGACCCGAATGTCGCTTGATGCGCTGTACTACATGGCCCACCAATGGCCACAGAGGGAACACATAGAGCAAACTCTTGAACTGGCCATGGAAGAACAAACGCGGTCGATGCCTTCGGCCCGCGGATCCCGTCTCCGACTGTAAAAGCGCAGAACCTGGGCATTGTTGGCCAACGCCATGAGATCCAACACCAGACGACCCCACTTCAACACTATGCGATCGAAGACTGATGGATGAAGAGACCACTCTCCGGGATCCAACGTGTGCCTGCTGAGAAAGTCTGCGCTCACGTTGTCTACTCCTGCCACGTGTACCGCCGAGAGAGCCTGAAGATGCCTTTCCGCCCAATCCAGTAACTCTGCCGCTTCTGCAGCCAGCGGTTGACTCCGCGTTTTCCCCCTGCTGATTTACATATGCAACGGCCGTGGCATTGTCGAAAGAATTCTGACCATCCTGCCTTCGAGAAGGAACTGAAAGGACTGAAGAGCCAACCGAATTGCTCGCGTCTCCAGATGACTGATGGACCAACAAGCTTCCTCCAATGTCCAACAACCCTGGGCCACTTGACCCAGACAATGACCTCCCCAGCCTCTCAGACTCGCATCTGTGGTAAGCACTACCCAGTCCAGAGTGTCCAGCGGCATGCCTTTCAGTAGATTCGGAGTGTGAAGCCACCAGCGCAGGCTGCGACGGGTGACCTGCAACAGAAGAAGTCTCTCCTCCAACTGCTGAGCCTGAGGAGACCACCGACTCAACAAAGCTCCCTGTAACAGACGCATATGGGCCCTGGCCCAAGGAACCACCTCTATCGCTGCCGCCATCAGACCCAGCACCTGAAAGTAATCCCTGCCCGAGGGAGCCCTCTGTGCATAGAGTTGGCGAATCTGACCCTGCAACTTGGAAATGCGAGTAGCCATCAGAAAAACCCGGCCTTTTCTGTGTCGAATCTCACCCCCAGATACTCCAGGGTCTGAGAAGGCACTAGTTGATTCTTGGCCAGATTCACCACCCAGCCCAGCGACTGTAAAAAGGAAACAACCCGTGTGGTTACATCCTCGCTTTCCGACTTTGATTTGGCTCAGATCAACCAATCGTCTAGGTAAGGATGAACCAAAATGCCCTGCTTCCGCAGAGCTGCGGCCACAACCACCATGACCTTGGAAAAAGTGCGAGGAGCTATCACCAGACTGAAGGAAGAGCACAAAATTGGAAATGTTTCCCTAAGATCGCAAAACGAAGAAAACGTTGATGGGCTGTCTGAATTGGAATGTGCAAGTAAGCCTCTGTCAGGTCTAAAGAATTAAGAAACTCTCCTTTCTGTACTGCTACAATTACTGAGCGTAAGGTTTCCATCCAAAAAGAGGAGACCTTCAGGGCTCCATTGACTCTCTTGAGGTCCAAAATGGGACGAAACGAGCCCTTCCTTTTTGGGCACAACGAAGTAAATGGAATAACAACCCATTCCCCTTTCCCTGGGCACCACTACTCCTAAATCAATCACAAGCAAGAGTATCCCGCACAGCACGTGCCTTGCGTGTCGAATGACAAGGAGACACGAGGAAGAAATCTGAAAGAGGACCTTCGAACTCGAGTGTGTAACCGTCATGAACTACCTGCAGCACCCAATTATCTGACGTAATCTGGCCCACCTCTGGTAAAACAAGCGTAACCAAGCTCCGACGCGAACCAGAGGCCAGGCCCCCACACCATCATTGAGAAGTACGGATTGTACCGGAAGCTCCTGAAGAGGAATCCCAGCCTCCACAACGTCCCCCTCGAAAGGGCTGAGTCCTCTGGAAAAAATGACCCCTAGCCGCACCAGAAGATCTACCGGGCCTATACGCCTTGCTTCTCGAAAACGTCCGCGCACTGAAGCCCCCCTGGAGCTTGACTTAGGATGAAGCTCCGGAAGATGTGGAACATTAGCCTCACCAAGACCTCGCACCAATTTATCTAACTCCTCCCCAAAAGCATAGAACCTTTAAAGGGGAGCGAACAAGCTTAGACTAGAAGCCGCATCCACCACCCAGCCCCGCAACCACAGACCCCCGACGAGCTGCAACTGCTAGGGTCATGTTCTTTGCAGATGCCCGCAACAAATTGTATAGTTCATCGCCAAAAAGGAGGACCCATCTCCAACTTCGCCGAATCCTGACCCAGGAAGCCCTATCAGACTCCAGGCTATCCAGTAGCCTCTCAGCCCACCGAAAACACGCCCCAAGCTACCAGACCTCCGCAAACCGAAGCTTGTAACGCCAAAGCCGTCAAGTTGAAACTCCGCTTCAGAAAAATTTCCAACTTCCTATCCTGAGGATCTCACATTGCAGTTCCACCATCCACCGGGATAGCAGTAGCCTTAGTTACTGCCGTGACCACGGCATCTACGGCAGGAGGCTTGAAAGAGTCTCTGTCCTCCTGGGGAAGAGGGTAGAACTTAGCCATGGCCCGAGCCACCTTACACCGGTGCCTCTGGGGAAGCCCACTCCTGTGGTATCATATCTCTCAGGTCTGCGGTTATCGGAAAAGAGCGAGAGACTCGCCGAATCCCTTTAACCAACGGATCCACCTTCTTCCCATCCCCCAGCGGGACATTCCGCAGGATCAAATTTTAAGGTAATGGATACCTACTCAATAAGTTTGGATAACTCATCCCTGTGAAAAAATCCGAAACAACCGAAGGGTCCTCTCTTGGCAAAGAAATCTCTTTATCCTGACCTGTCTGAGACACCTCTTCCTCCTCCAGCGCGCTAAAATCACCTCAGAATCCGGAAGAGAAAAAATCTCCATGTCCTCAGACCACTCCACACGTGGTCTTTTAGGCAACACCCCCCCCCCCCCCCCCCCCATCCCTAGACCAGGGGGCTCCTCGCGAGGCGGGCCCGCCTTCCAGGCTTGAAACATGGCCCAAATAACCTCCGGAGGAAATCCCATGCCTCCGGAGGCCTCTCCCCCCCGCAGACTGTCCAGAAACCGGAAGTCCCTGCAAAGAGAGCAGCGGCTCTTCTCCCGCATGTGCTGAATCCAAAATGGTGGCGGTTCTCGCCAAAATCGGGACCGCCGGTGAAACTGCTGCCGGAGGTTCCTCAGACCCACCTAAGCCAGCGGCGGGAACCTCTGCCACCAATAATGGAGGCCCGGATGAAGGGGGCTTAGGCTCTCCACCAAACCGGCACTGTCCCCCCAACGTGTCTAAACCGCGACGTGCACAAAAGCGGCAGCGGAGGAGCTTCCCCGACATCACCAACAGCGGGAAAAAAACTCAGGCCAAGAAGTGAAAAACAAAAAACAGTAAAACCCACTTCCCAGACTCACTGCATGCTCAGCTCTCCCAGGCAGTCAGAACACCTCCGGATCGAAACCGGAGAGCAGCTGCTGTAGCTCTTTAAAAAAAAATTTTTTTTTTAAATAAAACTTTATTTGAGCCCCGGCTCTCGGCGGCCCTGCTTTCAAACAAAAATTTTCTAGGTCTTACTTTCGGGGGAGGCCTTATATCTAGCAATTCAGCAAAATCTCTACTAGGTCTTATTTTCGGGGGATGTCTTACTTTCGGGGATACAGGGTATGTACACAGTTCAAAGTTAGTGTTCTCAGTCCCCCTCTGCTGGTAGGCATGCATAACCCAAGCGTCTTGACCGGTCTGGAGGGTTGCTGAGGAAACAGAGTTTATGATACAATATATCCCTTGTTCTCCCTCCCCCTCCAAACTCTACCATTGGTCTCCTGTCACCTCTTCAACTGCTATTGTTTTGCTGCTTCTTTAGGCTTACATAGCCCAGTGTCCCTGCTAATCCCACCATTTCTACCTCATGTGGGATATAATGGGAGAATAATATTTTGTTTTTTTTATGAAGAACAAGAATAGTATTACTCGCTATTCCCCCTCATTTTAATTCCTGAGCATAGTTTGTTTTACATTCCTCTATGGAATTCTAAGATTGAAAGATGCTGAGAATCGTTATGTGGTGTGTGATGAAGAAAATGCAGGCATGCTAAAGAAATACTTCTTTTCGGAGTTCATGGAAGAAAATACTGAAGAAATTCCATGGTTGAATGATAAAGATATATATGAGAATGGAATGGATATCATACTGTTCTTGGAAGAAGTGTTCATGAATAACTTAAAAATTTTGAAAGAGGACAAAACCATGGGGCCAAATGAGATTCATCCCAGGATACTAAGGGAGCTCATAGAGGTTCTGTTGCGTCCTGTTAATAATTTGTTTAATAAATCCTCAGACCGGATATTACAGTAGATTAAATAGACTGGGAGACTGGGCATCCAAATGGCAGATGACGTTTAATGTGAGCAAGTGCAAAGTGATGCATGTGGGAAAGAGGAACCTGAATTATAGCTACGTAATGCAAGGTTCCACATTAGGAGTCACCGACCAAGAAAGGGATCTAGGCAGTGGCGTAGGCAGAAGGCAATTTTTGGGTGGGCCAACAGGTTGGATGGATGGGCACTAGAGAAACACCTGCCACCTGATATACCCTGCTCATGCCCCTACTCCTACCGCACACCTACCCCACTCCCAATAACTTCAATGGGAGTAGCAGTGCTGGCCTCAGTGGCTGCAGGCCACATTGAGAGCTAAGGGAAATATAAGAGGGTGCACTCTTCATCCTCCACTAAGCCACGGTCCGCCAACACACATAGGCTTCCCTTAAGTATGCCCTAAATATTACAATGGGGCCCTAAAATATCAATACATCTATCAAGAAGCCAAAGTACTATAGAATACTACATAGAAAATTGATGCTTACAGAATACTTTGGTCACACACACAGAACACAAATGCCAAATACAGAATAAGTGACCACAAACAAATTAAATCAAAATCCCAAGAAGCCAGACCTTGCATCTAGCACAGCACAGAGAAATACAAAGAGATGCATTTTTTCCTATACTGTGCAAAATATGATACCACATGCAAGAGACAGTGTTAGGGGAGGTACAACTAGGGCAACTGCGTTTGGCCCCCTAGCCAGAGAGAACCCCAGGCCAGCTGGAAGCAGAAGAAGGTGCACCCTGTTAGTAAGCTTTGGGGTCCCCTCCTAAATATCTGCCTTGGGCCCCAGCCATATTCTAACACCAGCTCTGGCAGGATGTACATTTCAAATCTGACATATTCTAGTCACAAAATAGAAGAATAAAATTCTTTTTTTCTGCCTTTTGTTGTCAGCTCATATTATTTTTCCAAGTCATGTTGGTCCCAGGCTCTGGTTTCTACATCCTTCTGTCTTCTCTTAACTCACTCACCAAGGTCTCATGTCCATTTGATATTTCTACTCTCTCTCTCCATGTCCACTATCCATCTTCTGCCATCTTTGTACCTCTATCTTCCTTCATGTTTAGTATCCCCCTTTCTCTGTGTCCCTATATTTCTCTGTCCAACTTCTCCCCTCTCTTTGTCCTCAGTGCCATTATAGCTCTACCCTCTCTGACCCTACCCCGTCCAGCTTCTCTCCCTCTCACTCCCTCCCCTTTCCAGCATCTGGTTTGGTTGCTTGATTCCATGCCTTCCTATCCACCCCACCCTCCCTTCCTCCCTCACGCTGTACGTTTAGTATTGTCACCCGTCTGTGGTAAGACTTCACACAGTATCAAAATACCTCTAATATGTAGTCATGCCAGCCGAAGAAACTAACTGTGCTCAGCTCACAGGAGACAGAGTGAACATAAAATAAAGCATCATCCTTAAAAGATAATACTGGATGAATGCAAAAAGGTGAATATGAATTCCTTTGAATGGAATCAATTTGATTTACAATAAATCCAGATACTACTCCCTTATATATAGCAATAAATTATTTATTTACGTGGAATGGAATTATTTGACTGTACTAGTAAACAGAAAGAAATACTCTTCAGTTAGATTGTACAGGATTAGACCAGTAAAACTGCTGATTCCCTACTGGATCCAGTATACACTCTAATTTCTTTACTAACCAAACATTTAGTTTCCTGACCAAGTTACAAGTAAGTATAACACTTCAAAGATTTCCAACTCAAAATAGGAATGTTTCTTAGGTGTATTTCATTTAAACATTTTTATAAACTTCTTTCCTACAGGGCTTACTTATCAGGTAAGTAACTATCCAAAATCTCTCAAATCTTAGTCTTATAGTGCATAAGTACATAAGCACTGTCACGCTGGGAAACGACCAAAGGTCCATCAAGCCCAGCACTCTGTCTCCGACAGCGGCCAATCCAGGCCCCAAGAACCTGGCAAAACCCCAAAATTTTATAACGATCAATGGACTTTTCCTTCAAGAATCTGTCCAGACCCCCTTTAAACTCAGCAATGCCAGCTGCCGTCACTACCTTCTCCGGCAATGAGTTCAAGAGTCTAACCACACGCTGAGTAAAGAAAAACTTTCTCCGATTTGTTTTAAACCTACCACATTCTAATTTCATCTTGTGTCCCCTGGTTCTATTATTGTTAGAAAGCGTAAACAAACGCTTCACATCTGTCCACTCTACCCCACTCATTATTTTGTAGACCTCTATCATATCACCCCTCAGCTGCCTTTTTTCCAGGCTAAAGAGTCCTAGCCTTCTTAACCTCTCCTCATAAGGTAGTCGTCCCATCCCTTTTATCATTTTCGTCATCCTTCTCTGCACTTTCTCCAATTCCTTTATATCTTTTTTGATATGAGGCGACCAGAACTGAACACAATACTCCAGGTGCGGTTGCACCATGGAGCGATATAACGGCATTATTATTTTTTTTTTTTTTTTTTTTACATTTGTACCCTGCGCTTTCCCACTCATGGCAGGCTCAATGCGGCTTACATGGGGCAATGGAGGGTTAAGTGACTTGCCCAGAGTCACAAGGAGCTGCCTGTGCCTGAAGTGGGAATTGAACTTAGTTCCTCAGTTCCCCAGGACCAAAGTCCACCACCCTAACCACTAGGCCACTCCTCCACTCCATTATAACATCCTCATGCTTGTTTTCCATCCCTTTTCTAATAATACTCAACATTCTATTCACCTTCTTAGCCGCCGCAGCACATTGAGTCGAAGATTTCAACGTCCTATCCACAATGACTCCCAGATCCCTTTCTTGGTCCGTAACTCCTAAAGTGGAACCTTGCATGACATAGCCGTAATTCGGGTTCCTCCTTCCCACGTGCATCACTTTGCACTTGTCAACGCTGGTATAATTATTCTAATTGGATTTCTCCTTCTTCCTTTATTTTCAAAATTAAATCTCAGTTGGCTTGTGTGGTAAACAGGAGTTTCAGAAAAAGTGTGAATTGTCTCTCTCTCTTCCTCAATTTCCTGTATTCAGTTGTTTACTTTTCTTTCACAGTACTTAGCTGAAGGAAAACTTCCAGTTGCAATCTTCAAGAGATCTCTCCTTTAGAAGTTGTCTTCCATCGATTCTTCTCCCTAAACTTAATCTAACATAAAATAAAAGGAGAAATACTGCCTCCCTGCAGTGTGTGGAGCTATGAATTGCCTACCTGCAGCAGGAACCTGGACTGTACTAAGCTAAAGAAAATAAAATAACCAAACTTCCTAGCCTCTAATTTTCCTGACTCAAATTATTAAACTGAAAATTTATAGCCCTACCTATGGGGTTGGAGAGCACTTCTTCTTCCCTTTTGAAGCTCCTAAAATGGAGGATTCACAACTGAATCAAACTCTCTCTCTCACTCACACACACACTCATAGATCCATTCCCCTCTCTACTCAGTAAGTTTTCTAATCTGGCTAATTCAAAATGTGAGCAAATTCCTCTTAGTTTCCAAAGATTCTTTTTCTAACTTATCTCCTTTTCACCAAAGAATATAATTAAGATCAAACATTTATCTCAGATCAACTATTTATCTCAGATCAAATATAGTAGATGACGGCAGAAAATGACCTGCACGGTCCATCCAGTTTGCCCAAGAAGATAAATTCATATGTGCTACTTTTTTATTTGTACTGTCCTCTTCAGTGCACAGACCATATAAGTCTGGCCAGCCCTATCCCCGCCTCCCAACCACCAACCCCGCCTCCCAACCACCAGCTCTGGCACAGACCCTATAAGTCTGCCCAGCACTATCCCCGCCTCCCAACTACCAGTCCCGCCTCCCACCACCAGCTCTGGCACAGACAGTATAAGTCTACCCAGCACTAGTCCCGCCTCCCAACCACCAGCCCCAGCACAGACCATATAAGTCTGCCCAGCACTAGCCCCGCCTCCCAACCACCAGCTCTGCCACCCATTCTAGGCTAAGTTCCTGAGGATCCCTTCCTTCTGCACAGGATTCCTTTATGTTTATCCCACCCATGTTTGAATTCCGTTACTGTTTTCATCTCCACCACCTCCCACGGGAGGGCATTCCAAGCATCCACCACCCTCTCCGTGAAAAAATACTTCCTGACATTCTTCTTGAGTCTGCCCCTCTTCAATCTCATTTCATGCCCTCTCGTTCTACCGCCTTCCCATCTCCGGAAAAGGTTTGTTTGCGGATTAATACCTTTCAAATATTTGAACATCTGTATAAGGTTTCCTTGCTTACAGACACTTAAATCTACTTTGCCTTTATATAACTTATAGGATTTAAGCACTCTTAAACTGAAATTCACCCTTTTCTATTTTTCATAAACTTCAAGTAATCCTGAAATATTCAGATCCTTTTCTCAGTAGAGAAACCTCAAACTTGTAAATCTCCACCAATCTCTTTTCACTCATATTTTCTCATTTACCACATAATCAGTCACTCTTTTATAATTTCAGTGAACTTAGATCAAACAACAATTCTTTCTTTCAATTCTTACACACCGAGCTCAAAGATGCAGGTCCTGTCTCAGTCAAATCTTCAGTTCCTCTCCCCCTCTGTTACAGGGCAGATTTCTAACAGGAGCTGATCATCTAATCAGAGAGCTCTATTTGAATGCAGATTAACATACAGACACTCTAATGGGAATTTTAGTAAAAAAACATAGTAACATAGTAGATGACGGCAGAAAAAGACCTGCATGGTCCATCCAGTCTACCCATGACAAACTCATATGTGTATACCTTACCTTGAATTGAATTTGTACCTGTCCTTTTCAGGGCACAGACCATATAAGTCTGCCCAGCAGTATTTTCTGCCTCCCAACCACCAGTCCCGCCTCCCAGCACCGGCTCTGGTACAGACCGTATAAGTCTGCCCTCCCCTATCCTCGCTTCCCAACCACCACCCCCTCTTCCCCCCACCTGCTCCGCCACCCAATTTCAGCTAAGCTTCTGAGGATCCATTCCTTCTGCACAGGATTCCTCTATGCATATCCCATGCATGTTTGAACTCCGTTACCGTTTTCATCTCCGCCACCTCCCGCGGGAGGGCATTCCAAGCGTTCACCACCCTCTCTGTGAAAAAATACTTCCTGACATCTTTCCTGAGTCTGCCCCCCTTCAATCTCATTTCATGTCCTCTCGTTCTACCGCCTTCCCATCTCCGGAAAACTCCTATCCTCTGGATAAACCCTTCATTTTTGGATCAAACTTCACATTTTGGATCAGAGCCATGCCCTAACATTAAGGCTGTAAACATTCCTATCAATTTTTACTCACAACTATGCAAATGAGAACTTCCCAAAAATGGACTAATTTGCATATGGCTTGAGCAAATTTGAGTACAAAGCATACCAATCCCATTTCCTAGCACCTAAATTCTGCAATTAGATTTAATGCAAATACTTTTAAAACTTATTTTTAGCACTTTTAAAATCTCAGGTGTCAGTGCAGGTCTCCTTGACATCAATTGCTCATGTGCAGGAATTCATCCTAGTTAAATATCTCCCTGGCAACCCAGGACACCTCCAGCCAACCCCCCTGCTCTCCCAGCAGTAAGGTAATCAAATTAAACCAATTTCTACAACTGGTTACAGTATTTGTTCCCTTTTCCTTCATCTCCTTGGTCTGGTATCTCTGTTTCCCTTCTCTCCAGTTCTCCTCGCCCTGTTCCTCCCACATCCAGCAGCTCTCTCCCTTCCATCCAGATCCCCTCCTCCTCTTCCTCCCACATCCAGCAGCTCTTTCTCTCCAGCCACCCTCCTCCTCCTCCTCCCACATCCAGCAGCTCTCTCCCTTCCACTCAGATCCCCTCCTCCTCTTCCTCCAGCAGCTCTCTCCCTTCCCTCCAGCCCCTTCTTCCTCTTCCTCCCTTGTCCAGCAGCTCTCCAGCCCCTTCCTCCTTTCCCTCCCATGTCCAGCAGCTCTGTCCCTTCCACCCCCATCTTCCTCCCTTGTCCAGCAGCTCTCCAGCCCCTTCCTCCTCTCCCTCCCATATCCAGCAGCTGTCACTTCCCTCCAATCCCTTCCTCCTCGCCCTCCTATGTCCAGAAGCTCTCCAGCCCCTTCCTCCTCTCCCTCCCATCATGTCCAGCAGCTCTCAGCCACTTTCCCTCCAGGCCCACCCATCCAACATCCTTCGCTGCTGTCGCTGCCTTTTCTCCCACGGCTCCGCCGGGTACGGCCGTCGGGGAGGCAGCATTCAGCAGCGTTGCCTGCGTGCCTGCCTTTAAAATAATTCTTCTCCCCAGGCTCCACTGCATTCTCTTTTTCACCCGTCGCAAAGCGCTGCTGTTCACACAGGCAGCTCCGTTCCCCTTTGCTGCATCCATCTGGCCCTACGTAAACAGGAAGTACATCAGAGAGGGCTGGATGGACGCGGCAAAGGGGAGCGGAGCTACTGTGTGAACAGCAGCACTTTGCGATGGGCGAATAAGAGAATGCAGCTGAGCCTGGGGCGAAGAATTATTTTAAAGGCAGGCACACAGGCAACGCTGCTGAACGCTGCCTCCAGGACGGCCGTACCCAGCGGAGCTGAGGGAGAAAAGGCAGCGACAGCAGGGAAAGATGTTGGATGGGTGAGCCTGGAGCGAAAGTGGCTGGGCCTGGGCCCGTCCAGGCCCGCCCATGGCTACACCCCTGGACCTAGGTGTCATTGTTGATGATTCGTTGAAACCCTCTGCTCAGTGTGCAGCGGCAGCAAAGAAAGCAAATAGAATGTTAGGTATTATTAGGAAACAAATGGAAAACAAAAGTGAGGACATTATAATGCCTTTGTATCGCTCCATGGTGCAACCGCACTTTGAATACTGTGTGTAATTCTGGTCACCGTATCTCAAAAGAGATATAGTGAAATGAGAAAATGTACAAAGAAGGGCGATGAAAATGATAAAGGGGATAGGACGACTTCCCTATGAGGGAAGGCTGAAGTGTATATGGCTCTTCTGCTTGGAAAAAAACTGGCTGAGGGGAGATACGATAGAGGTCTATAAAATAATGAGTGGAGTGGAATGGGTAGATGTGAATCACTCGTTTTCTCTTTCCAAAAACACTAGGACTAGGGGGCACACAATGAAGTTACAAAGTAGTAAATTTAAAACAAATCAGAGAAAATATTTCTTCACTCAATGTGTAATTAAACTCTGGAATTCTTTGCCAGAGAATGTTGTAAAAGCAGTTAGGTTAGAGAGGTTTGAAAAAAGGTTTGTATAGTTTCCTAAAAGAAAACTCCATAGACCATTATTAAGATGGACTTGGAGAAAATGTATTGTACTGTTTTGGGATCTTATCAGATACTTGTAACCTGGATTGGCCACTGTTGAAAATAGGATGCTGGGTTTGATGGACTTCGATGTGTCCCACTATGGCAATACTTATGTACTTATGTAATGTGAAAAAAAAATGTGATTGGAGAAAAGCGGATGTGATCCCTCAGGACAAAAATGGTGACAGAGAAGATGTGGGAAATTAAAGGCCAGTAAGCCTCACTTCAGTAATTGGAAAAGTAATGAAGGTGCTGCTGAAGGAAAAGACAGTGAACTTTCTAGAATCCAGTGGGTTGCAAGATCCAAGGCAACGTGATTTTACCAAATAAAAATTGTGCCAAAGTTTTGATTTCGTTGACCTGGTAACCAGAGAACTGGATCAAGGATGTGTGCTAGATGTAGTTTATTTGGATTTCAGTAAAGTCTTTGGCATAGTTACTACTACTACTACTACTTAACATTTCTAGAGCGCTACTAGGGTTACGCAGCACTGTACAAATTAACAAAGAAGGACGGTCCCTGCTCAAAGGAGCTTACAATCTAAAGGACAAATGTACAGTCAGTCAAATAGGGGCAGTCTAGATTTCCTGAGTAGAGGTGTAGTGGTTAGGTGCTGAAGGCGACATTGAAGAGGTGGGCTTTGAGCAATGATTTGAAGATGGGCAGGGAGGGGGCCTGGCGTATGGGCTCAGGGAGTTTGTTCCAAGCATGGGGTGAGGCGAGGCAGAAAGGGCGGAGCCTGGAGTTGGCGGTGGTGGAGAAGGGTACTGAAAGGAGTAGGAACGTAAGGGGAGATGAGGGTAGAGAGGTAAGGAAGGGCTGCAGATTGAGTGCATTTGTAGGTTAGTAGGAGAAGCTTAAACTGTATGCGGTACCTGATCGGAAGCCAGTGAAGTGACTTGAGGAGAGGGGTGATATGAGTATATCGGTCGAGGCGGAAGATAAGACATGCAGCACAGTTCTGAATGGACTGAAGGGGGGATAGATGGCTAAGTGGGAGGCCAGTGAGTAGGTTGCAGTAATCAAGGCGAGAGGTAATGAGAGAGTGGATGAGAGTGTGGGTGGTGTGCTCAGAGAGGAAAGGGCGAATTTTGCTAATGTTATAGAGGAAGAAGCGACAGGTCTTGGCTATCTGCTGGATATGCGCAGAGAAGGAGAGGGAGGAGTCGAAGATGACACCAAGGTTGCGGGCAGATGAGACGGGGATGATGAGGGTGTTATCAACTGAGATAGAGAGTGAAGGGAGAGGAGAAGTGGGTTTTTTAGTGGGAAGACAATAAGTTCGGTCTTGGCCATGTTCAGTTTCAGGTGGCAGTTGGACATCCAGGCAGCAATGTTGGATAAGCAGGCCGATACTTTGGCCTGGGATTCCGCAGTGATGTCTGGTGTGGACAGATAAAGCTGGGTGTCGTCAACATAAAGATGATAGTGGAAACCATGAGATGAGATCAGGGAGCCCAGGGAAGAGGTGTAGATTGAAAAAAGAAGGGGTCCAAGGGCAGATCCCTGAGGAACCCCAACAGAGAGCGGGATAGGGGTGGAGGACGAACCATGAGAGTGTACTCTGAAGGTATGATGGAAGAGATAAGAGGAGAACCAGTAGAGGACAGAGCCCTGGAACCCAAAAGAGGACAGTGTGTCAAGAAGTAAGTTGTGATTGACAGTGTCATAGTTCCTGATAGGAGGCTTATAAATAAACTGAACGGGTTGAAGTTAGAACCCGCAGTGGTGAACTGGATTGGAAACTGGCTGACTGATAGACAGAGGATGGTAGTAAATAGAATTCACTTGGAGAAAAGTGAGTATTGGAGTGCCTCAGGGATCAGTACTGGGGCTAATTTTATTCAATATATTTATGAGTGACATTGCTGAAGGGTTAGAAGGAAAATTAGATTTCTTTTCTTTTTTTTTGGCAGATGACATAAAGATATACAAAAGAGTGGTTACCCTGGCGGGAGTAGACAGCATGAAAAGTGATCTACCAAAATTAGAAGACTGGTCTAATATTTGGCACTTTAAATGAATGTGAAGAAATGCAGAATAATGCACTAGGGTGTAAAAATTCAAAGGACTTGTATGTGATAGGGGCGAAAGACTGATATGCGTAGATATAGAGTGATGGTATCTGAGGCTCTCATGGTGGCGAAACATTGTGACAATGTAGCCAAAGTTGGCCACCAAACCAAATCAGCAAATAGCCAGTTGTATTTATTGGCAGCCCAGGCCTGAGACTTAGGTTCAGGATCTAAAATTGACAAGAAAAGTACAGGCCTTTAGCCGAAATCTGAACTCTGAAGTTCCAGCAAGCTCTTGAGCTATTGGGACACACCATGCAGCAAAATCAGGAAGGAGCTAGGGTGCAAAAACCTCATAAACGGGATACAGATGGCTCCTCAAGCCAGGTGCAAGGTCTTGCTTAAGTTTGTGGTTAAGCAAGCTAAAGATGAGAACATGTTCACGAGATAAAGCTACTCATTAACATAGCCAAACAGTGTTAACCATGACATAACATAGGTCCAATCAGATGTGCTTACTGTCATATTACCTGTATCCTGTATGAACATATAAAAGTTAGGGTACATCCTGCTTCAAGTTAGAGAGGGGCAACCACTCCTCTCTCTCCAGGGGAAACTAATGTAGCGCAAGAGAATTGGCAAATTACCTGATTGCTTTCCCATGTAGACCTTTGATTGGTAAAAGAAATCATGAAAGACTGAGTCCCAGAAAGCACCTGTTTGCAGCTGGGACACTATATTCCTATAACCAATTGATTATACATGTCAATTGTATATTCCTTAGTGTCGCAGAAATAAAAGTGATTACGAGTAGAAATATTCTGTAACAAGCTTTGGTAAGTTACAATAAGTACATAAGTAATGCCACACTGGGAAAAGACCAAGGGTCCATCGAGCCCAGCGTCCTGTCCATGACAGCGGCCAATCCAGGCCAAGGGCACCTGGTGAGCTCCCAAACGTACAAACATTCTATACATGTTATTCCTGGAATTGTGGATTTTTCCCAAATCCATTTAGTAGCGGTTTATGGACTTGTCCTTTAGGAAACTGTCTAACCCTTTTTTAAACTCTGCCAAACTAACCGCATTCACCACGTTCTCCGGCAACGAATTCCAGAGTTTAATTACGCGTTGGGTGAAGAAACATTTTCTCCGATTTGTTTTAAATTTACTACACTGTAGTTTCATCACATGCCCCCTAGTCCTAGTATTTTTGGAAAGCGTGAACAGACGCTTCACATCCACCTGCTCCACTCCACTCATTATTTTATATACCTCTATCATGTCTCCCCTCAGCTGTCTCTTCTCCAAGCTGTATAGCCCTAGCCTCCTTAATCTTTCTTCATAGGGAAGTCGTCCCATCCCCACTATCATTTTAGTCGCCCTTCACTGCACCTTTTCCAATTCTACTATATCTTTCTTGAGATGCGGCGACCAGAATTGGACACAATACTCGGTAGCACCATGGAGCGATATAATGGCATTATAACATCCTTACACCTGTTTTCCATACCTTTCCTAATAATACCCAACATTCTATTCGCTTTCTTAGCCGCAGCAGCACACTGAGCAGAAGGTTTCAGTGTGTTATCGACGACGACACCCAGATCCCTTTCTTGGTCCGTAACTCCTAACGTGGAACCTTGCATGACATAGCTATAATTCGGGTTCTTTTTTTCCCACATGCATCACCTTGCACTTGCTCACATTAAACGTCATCTGCCATTTAGCCACCCAGTCGCCCAGTCTCGTAAGGTCCTTCTGTAATTTTTCACAATCCTGTCGCGAGTTAACGACTTTGAATAACTTATAATCTGTATAACTAAACTATCTCTCCTTCTCCTCCTTAATATCTATATAAATAATTCTCACCTCCAATTCTGAAGCTCACTGTGTGGCAGGGAAACACTGAAGCCCTGTACTGTTCTAGGCGGTCAGCAGCACTCACTCTCACTGTGACTCATAGACCCGCCCTCAGCCACGCCCCATCCAGACATAATTCTCAACCCCAACGTTCTAATGAAGCCCGAAGCTCCACCCACTTCCGAGGTTGTGTAGACCACTATTCCCCCATGACTGTGTGCCCTGCCCTCGCGTCACAATGTTATGACGTGAAGGGCGGAGCACTGACAGTCACCCAATGGGCTGCAGTGTATCTCCGCCCTCGCATCAACACACGATGACGTCGATGGCAGGGCGGGGAAGGCAGAAGGCACACAAAACCGCGACGCGTTTGGTGTGCGCAGAGGCAGACAGCTCCGTGCCCGTGTCCGTGCTTTTACAGTCCTCCCCTTCTCCCCACCACCTGATCCATCCTGGGCTCTGCACTGGTAACCTGAGCCCCGGTGGCAGGATCGGGTTCTTCTGCCTTCCAGAGCAGCTCCCGGAAAATAGGGATTTATTATTACACTCTGAACAGCTTTCCACAAGCGATCAGAACTGTTTTTAAAACTGCCATGCAACCCTATGCAACCTCGGCGAACAGCAAAGTAAATATTTGAAGGTTCACACATTATGTACTTATGTACTTATTTTGGAAGCGAGGGTGCGCTGGGCGCTTTCTGAGGTGCTGTTGTTGGTGCGGGGTCATCTGTCAGTCAGCAGAATGATAACTCTATCCCTGGCTGACCCCTTGCATCCGTTACCTTCGCTCCTGTCTCCGCTTATAATGCCACTCTCTCCTCCGCTCTGGACACCCTCGCACCACCCACCTCTCGTCCCACAAGGCGTACCAATCCCCAGCCTTGGCTGACCCCTTGCATCCGTCACCTTCGCTCCTGCACCCGATCTACTGAACACCTCTGGAGGAAATCTCGCACCCACTCAGATTTCCTTCACTACAAATTCATGCTATCCTCCTTCCAGTCCTCCATATTCCTTGCCAAACAGGACTACTACACCCAATTGACCAACTCTCTCAGCTCCAGCCCTCGTCGTCTCTTCGCCACCCTTAACTCCCTCCTCAAAGTGCCCTCTGCTCCCACCCCCCCTCACTTTCCCCTCAAACACTAGCCAACTACTTCCGCGACAAGGTGCAAAAGATCAACCTTGAGTTCACTACCAAGCCACCTCCTCCCCTTCACCCTCCAACCCTCCCCCTCAACCAACCAGCCCTGGCCTCTTTCTCCTCCTTCCCTGATATCACCGAGGAGGAAACCACCCGCCTTCTTTCCTCCTCAAAATGCACCACTTGCTCCTCTGATCCGATCCCCACCAACTTACTTAACACCATCTCTCATAATGTCATCCCCTCCATCTGCCATATCCTCAACCTCTCTCTCTCCACTGCAACGGTCCCCGACACCTTCAAGCAAGCCGTAGTCACACCTCTCCTCAAGAAACCATCACTTGACCCTACCTGTCCCTCCAACTACCGCCCCATCTCCCTCCTACCCTTCCTCTCCAAGATACTTGAACGTGCTGTTCACAGCCGCTGCCTTGATTTTCTCTCCTCTCAGGCCATCCTCGATCCGCTTCAAACCGGTTTTCGCCCTCTCCACTCAACAGAAACAGCACTCTCTAAAGTCTGCAATGACCTGTTCCTTGCCAAATCCAGAGGCCACTACTCCATCCTCATCCTCCTCGATCTATCCGCCGCTTTTGACACTGTCAACCATGACTTACTTCTTGCCACACTGTCCTCAGTTGGGTTCCAGGGCTCTGTCCTCTCCTGGTTCTCCTCCTATCTCTCCCATCGTACCTTCAGAGTACACTCTCATGGATCTTCCTCCACCCCCATCCCGCTCTCTGTTGGAGTTCCCCAGGGATCTGTCCTTGGACCCCTTCTTTTCTCAATCTACACCTCTTCCCTGGGATCACTGATCTCATCTCATGGTTTCCAGTATCATCTTTATGCTGACGACACCCAGCTGTATCTCTCCACACCAGACATCACCGCGGAGACCCAGGCCAAGGTATCGGCCTGCTTATCCGACATTGCTGCTTGGATGTCCAACCGCCACCTGAAACTGAACATGGCCAAGACCGAGCTTATCGTCTTTCCACCAAAACCCATTTCTCCTCTTCCCCCGCTTTCAATCTCAGTTGATAACACTCTCATCCTCCCCGTCTCATCCGCCCGCAACCTCGGAGTCATCTTCGACTCCTCCCTCTCCTGCTCGGCGCACATCCAGCAGACAGCCAAGACCTGTCACTTCTTCCTCTTTAACATCAACAAAATTCGCCCCTTCCTCTCTGAGCACACCACCCGAACTCTCATCCACGCTCTCATTACCTCTCGCCTTGACTACTGCAACCTACTCCTCACTGGCCTCCCACTTAACCACCTATCCCCCCTTCAATCCATTCAGAACTCTGCTGCACATCTTATATACCACCAAAACTGGCATACTCATATCACCCCTCTCCTCAGGTCACTTCACTGGCTTCCGATCAGATACCGCATTCAGTTCAAGCTTCTACTTCTTACCTACAAATGCACTCGGTCTGCAGCCCCTCACTACCTCTCTACCCTCATCTCCCCTTACGTTCCCACCCATAACCTCCGCTCACAGGACAAATCCCTCCTCTCAGTACCCTTCTCCACCACCGCCAATTCCAGACTCCGCCCATTCTGCCTCGCCTCACCCTATGCCTGGAATAGACTTCCTGAGCTCCTGCGCCAAGCCCCCTCCCTACCCATCTTCAAAGCCTTACTCAAAGCCCACCTCTTCAATGTTGCTTTCGACACCTAACCTCTATACCTTCAAGTAACCTAGACTACCCCAATTTAATGACCCCTAAACTAACTGTATATTGTCCTTTAGATTGTAAGCTCATTGAGCAGGGACTGTCTTTCTATGTTAAATTGTACAGCGCTGCGTAACCCTAGTAGCGCTTTAGAAATGTTAAATAGTAGTAGTAGTAGTAGTCCTGCACCCGATCCGCTGAACGCCTCTGGAGGAAATCTCGTACCCATTCAGACTTCCTTCACTAGAAATTCATACTATCCTCCTTCCATTCCTCCCTATTCCTTGCAAAACAGGACTATTACACCCAATTGACCAACTCTCTCAGCTCTCAAAGTGCCCCCCGCTCCCACTCCGCCTTCACTCACTCCTCAATCACTGGCTGACTACTTCCACGACAAGGTACAAAAGATCAACCTTGAGTTCACTACCAAGTCACCACCTCCTCTTCAGCCTGTAGCCCTTTCCAATAACCAACCAACTATGGCCTCTTTCTCCTCCTTTCCTGAGATCACCGAGGATGAAACCTCCCGCCTTCTTTCCTCCTCGAAATGCACCACCTGTTCCTCCGATCCCATCCCCACCAACCTACTTAACACCATCTCCCATACTGTCACCCCCTCCATCTGTCGCATCCTTAACCTTTCTCTCTCCACTGCAACTGTTCCTGACACCTTCAAGCACGCCGTAGTCACACCTCTCCTAAAAAACCCATCACTTGACCCTACCTGCCCCTCCAACTACCGCCCTATCTCTCTCCTCCTCTTCCTCTCCAAAATAGTTGAACACGCCGTTCACAGTCGCTGCCTTGATTTTCTCTCCTCTCATGCCATCCTTGATCCACTTCAATCTGGTTTTCGCCCTCTACACTCGACAGAAACAGCACTCTCTAAAGTCTGCAACGACCTGCTCCTTGCCAAATCCAGAGGCCACTATTCCATCCTCATCCTCCTCGATCTATCCGCTGCGTTTGACACTGTCAATCATGATTTACTTCTTGCCACACTGTCCTCTTTTGGGTTCCAAGGCTCCGTCCTTTCCTGGTTCTCCTCTTATCTCTCCCACCGCACCTTCAGAGTACACTCTCATAGATCTTCCTCCACTCCCATCCCACTATCTGTTGGAGTTCCCCAGGGATCTGTCCTTGGACCCCTTCTCTTCTCAATCTACACCTCCTCCCTAGGCTCACTGATCTCATCTCATGGTTTCCAGTATCATCTTTATGCTGATGACACCCAGCTATATCTCTCCACACCAGACATCACCGCGGAGACCCAGGCCAAGGTTTCGGCCTGCCTATCGACATTACTGCCTGGATGTCCAACCGCCACCTGAAGCTGAACATGTCCAAAACCGAGCCCCTCGCCTTTCCACCTAAACCCACCTCTCCTCTTCCTCCACTCTCTATCTCAGTTGATAACACCCTCATCCACCCCGTCCCATCTGCCCGCAACCTCGGAGTCATCTTCGATTCTTCCCTCTCCTTCTCTGCGCATATCCAACAGACTGCCAAGACCTGTCGCTTCTTCCTCTTCAACATCAGCAAAATTCGCCCTTTCCTATCTGAGCACACCTCACGAACTCTCGTCCACGTTCTCATTACCTCTCGCCTTGACTACTGCAACTTACTCCTCACCGGCCTCCCACTTAGCCATCTATCCCCCCTTCAATCCGTTCAGAACGCTGCTGCACGTCTTATATTCCGCCAGAACCGATATACTCATATCACCCCTCTCCTCAAGTCAGTTCACTGGCTTCCGATCAGATACCGCATACAATTCAAGATTCTCCTCCTTACCTACAAATGCACCCGGTCTGCAGCTCCTCACTACCTCTCTACCCTCATCTCCCCCTATGTTCCCGCCCGTAACCTCCGCTCACAAGACAAATCCCTCCTTTCAGTTCCCTTCTCCACCACTGCCAACTCCAGGCTCCGCTCATTCTGCCTTGCCTCACCCTATGCTTGGAACAATCTTCCTCAACCCCTACGCCAAGCCCCCTCCCTACCCATCTTCAAATCTCTGCTTAAAACTCACCTCTTCAAGGCTGCTTTCGGCACCTAACCTTTCGTGAAATATAGTATGCCCTATCAGATGAACTCTACACTTGTCTTTTGACTGTACACTTGTCTTTAGATTGTTTAGATTGACTTTAGATTGTACACCTGTCTTTTAGATTGTAAGCTCCTTGAGCAGGGACTGTCCTTCCATGTTAAATTGTACAGCGCTGTGTAACCCTAGTAGCGCTTTAGAAATGTTAAGTAGTAGTAGTAGCAGTGTGGGAAAGCTCTAGGCAAGTAAACTTTTGTTTCGTACGTGCAGGATGGTTTGATTTTTCACTGTTGAGACAGAAACCCTCGGGAACTTCATGACCCCAAAGGTTCCTGAGGTTCCAAAATGCAATCTTAGCACCGACAATCTAATTCCTTGAAGGTATGGAAAATAAGAAAATTGTACACGCAAATTATTAGCACTCTCCCTGACACTCGGAGGGAGGGAGACCCTCACACTCGGAGGGAAGGAGGGAGACCCTGACACTCGGAGAGAGGGAGGGAGACACTGAAACTCGGAGGAAGGGAGGGGACCCTGAAACTCAGAGGGATGGGGAAGGGATGGGAAGGGGATGGGGAGGGGAGGGGAGGGGATGACCTTGGAACTCGGAGGGAGGGAGGGAGGGACGAGACGACCCTGGAACTCGGAGGGAGGGGGACGACCCTGGAACTCAGAGGGAGGGGAGAAACCTGGAACTCGGAGGAAGGGGAGGACCCTGGAACTTGGAGGGAGGAAAAGAGGGAGGGGGAGGGGGGCCACCCTGGAACTTGTAGGGAGGGGACAGGGACAACCCTGGAACTCGGAGGGAAGATGAACCTGGAACTTGTAGGGAGGGGACAGGGACAACCATGGAACTCGGAGGGAAGACGACCCTGGAACTGGGAGGGAGGGGACGCCCCGGGACTGGGAGGGAGGGAGGGAGGGAGGGAGGGGGGGGCCCTAGCACACACTCTCATTCTCACACACACACTCTCTATCTCACACACTCTCACCCAGTCTCACTCTCTCTCTCTCTGTCAGACACACACACACTCTCACATTCACTCTCTCTCACACACTCACTCTCACACACACCCTCTCAAACAAACACACTCCGAGGAAAACCTTGCTAGCGCTCGTTTCATTTGTGTCAGAAACGGGTCTGTTTTACTAGTCTGTTAATAATCCCTTGGTTTGGTTAAAGAATAAGTGCACTGTTCTATCCAATGATGGAGTCAGATATATATATACAATCAGAGGTTCTCTCTAGTATTAGGCAGCTGAACTGCAGTACCAGACAGAACCTAGGGAACAATTAACCTCTAATTAATTCAGAAGGCATCCATACTGCAAGATTCCAGCTGCCCCACATACATTTATTGCAGATATTCTGAAAAATCAACTGGCTGGGTTTTCCGAAGGACTGTTCATTTCCTTTGTAGGTAATCCCAACATTCTATTTTATTTGGACTGCTAATCTATCTGGTTGTCTACTTGAGATCCTCTCCCCCAGCCCTCAGCCAGTAGAGGCACATGCTACCACTTTCTCTAGAACCCATCAGATGTGAATCCTAAGTCTGGCCACTTGGTATCACAATTGAGCAATAGTCAAGATGCCCTTTTGTCCAGCAGAGGCTGCAACTGTAAACTGAACTTAGGTTGTTGGCATGGCAGTGCAGAGCCCTTACCTCTGAGCCACTGGGCCATCCCTTACTTGTGGGCACATCATTGCTGAGAGCGGCATGAGTTTGTTGAAACTGCTGATATACCACTAAAATACTCTCTAAATGCTTATCACAGAAACCTCCAAATTCAAGGGGTTCTTTATCATATATCATTGATTTACATTTTTGTCTACAGATTTCACAAGAAAAGAAGTCCAAAGAAATCAGGAAAGATCCAGATCCAGTAGGACATCATACCCTTATACCACAAATCTGGAAGGTGAGCAGATATAACTAAAAAGGAAGCATGGCTAGTGAAGTGAAGGATCGTACATGCTTGTAAGTCGTGGGCATCAACTAGGTAAGAATAAACGTACACGATCGGGTTTTACCGTTAATAGAAGAAAAAAACAGCAAATGAAGTAAGAGCCCCTTCCTCCCTTCTCTTTGGTGGGGGAAGTGAATGATCCAGCCTCCTTCCTTGCTTTCTTTGCCTTATTTCTAATCAATAGAAATAGAATAAAATAAAACAGAGAAAAGAAAATAAGATGATACCTTTTTTATTGGACTAACAATACATTTTTTTCCGTCTGCCAAATCGGAAAGAAGTAGAGAGATCGTGGATGCTTTCCAAAGTGCTCTGCTCAAACAGATGGTGACAGAACCCACAAGGGAGGGAGCGATGCTGGATCTGGTGCTCACAAATGGGGATAGTGTGTCAAATGTCCGAGTGTGTGCACACCTGGGAAGCAGTGACCATCAAACGGTTTGGTTTGATACAACGGCTGAAGTGGAGGGCGGGCACTCTAAACTCAAAGTCCTGGATTTCAAGCGTGCTGACTTTAGTAAAATGGGGGAATACCTGAGGAAGGAGATGATGGGCTGGGAGGACGTACATGAAGTGGAAGGGCAGTGGTCCAGGCTGAAAGAAGTAATAAATAGGGCCACAGACCTTTATGTAAGGAGAGTAAATAAAAGCAAGAGAAAAAGGAAACCGATATAGTTCTCCAAGCAAGTGGCTGAGAAAATAAAGGCTAAAGAGTTAGCGTTCCAGAAATATAGAAAATCTCAAGAAGAGGAACACGGGGAGGAATACCGGATGAAACTGAAAGAAGCCAAGAGAGAGGTACGTCTGGTGAAGGCGCAAGCGGAAGAACAAATGGCTAGAAATGTAAGGAGGGGCGACAAAAATTTCTTCAGATATATTAGTGAAAGAAGAAGGACTAAAAAGGGAATTGTGAGACTAAAAGATACAGCGAACCGCTATGTAGATAATGATGAAGAAAAAGCCAATTTGCTAAATAGATACTTTTGTTCGGTTTTCACTGAAGAAAATCCTGGAGAAGGACCGCGAGGGACTGGCAAAACTACACCTGAGAATGGAATGGATATAGTACCGTTCATGGAAGAGAGTGTGTATCAACAACTTGGAAAGCTAAAGGTGGACAAAGCCATGGGACCGGACGGGATCCACCCCAGAATTTTGAGGGAGCTCAGAGAGGTTCTGGCGGGTCCTCTTAAAGATTTGTTTAATAAATCCTTGGAGACGGGAGAGGTTCCGAGGGACTGGAGAATGGCGGAGGTGGTCCCTCTTCACAAAAGTGGTGATAGGGAAGAAGCTGGAAACTACAGGCCGGTAAGCCTCACTTCGGTTACTGGAAAAGTAATGGAAGCCATGCTGAAGGAAAGGATAGTGAATTTCCTAGAAGCCAATAAGTTGCAAAATCCGAGACAACATGGTTTTACCAGAGGGAAATCGTGCCAAACGAATCTCATTGAATTCTTTGATTGGGTAACTGGAGAATTGAATCATCGACGTGCTATAGACGTAATCTACTTAGATTTTAGCAAAGCTTTTGACACGGTTCCCCACAGGAGGCTCTTAAATAAACTAGATGGGCTGAAGATAGGTCTCAAAGTGGTGAACTGGATTAGGAACTGGTTGAAGGACAGACGACAGAGGGTGGTGGTAAATGGAGTTCGCTCGGAGGAGGGAAAGGTGAGTAGTGGAGTGCCTCAGGGATCGGTGCTGGGGCCGATTCTGTTCAATATATTTGTGAGTGACATTGCCGAAGGGTTAGAAGGTAAAGTTTGCCTATTTGCGGATGATACTAAGATTTGCAACAGAGTGGACACCCGGGAGGGAGTGGAAAGCATGAAAAGGGATTGGAGGAAGCAAGAAGAATGGTCTAAGGTTTGGCAATTAAAATTCAATGCGAAGAAATGCAAAGTGATGCATTTAGGGAGTAGAAACCCACGAGAGCCTTATGTGTTAGGTGGGGAGAGTCTGATAGGTACTGAGGGGGAGAGGGATCTTGGGGTGATAGTATCCAAGGATCTGAAGGCAACGAAACAGTGTGACAAGGCGGTGGCCATAGCGAGAAGGTTGCTAGGCTGTATAGAGAGAGGTGTGATCAGCCACGTCGGCCCCGGAGGATTTTAAAGCAAAATCTCAAAATCTCTTTACGGCGTTCCGTCGCGCGAGCGATAGTACTGCGCATGTGCGCACACCTATTCCCGCTCGCCGAGCGGACACGCCCCTCAGTTATATCCAAAAGATGGAGGAGACAACTCCAAAAGGGGAAGGTGGGAGGGTTTGTGAGAATATGCAGCCTGCTGTCTTCGGAGAACACCTGTTACAGGTAAGTAACTACTCTTTCTCCAAAGACAAGCAGGCTGATATTCTCACAAGTGGGTGACCCCTGGACCTAGGTGTCATTGTTGATGATTCGTTGAAACCCTCTGCTCAGTGTGCAGCGGCAGCAAAGAAAGCAAATAGAATGTTAGGTATTATTAGGAAACAAATGGAAAACAAAAGTGAGGACATTATAATGCCTTTGTATCGCTCCATGGTGCAACCGCACTTTGAATACTGTGTGTAATTCTGGTCACCGTATCTCAAAAGAGATATAGTGAAATGAGAAAATGTACAAAGAAGGGCGATGAAAATGATAAAGGGGATAGGACGACTTCCCTATGAGGGAAGGCTGAAGTGTATATGGCTCTTCTGCTTGGAAAAAAACTGGCTGAGGGGAGATACGATAGAGGTCTATAAAATAATGAGTGGAGTGGAATGGGTAGATGTGAATCACTCGTTTTCTCTTTCCAAAAACACTAGGACTAGGGGGCACACAATGAAGTTACAAAGTAGTAAATTTAAAACAAATCAGAGAAAATATTTCTTCACTCAATGTGTAATTAAACTCTGGAATTCTTTGCCAGAGAATGTTGTAAAAGCAGTTAGGTTAGAGAGGTTTGAAAAAAGGTTTGTATAGTTTCCTAAAAGAAAACTCCATAGACCATTATTAAGATGGACTTGGAGAAAATGTATTGTACTGTTTTGGGATCTTATCAGATACTTGTAACCTGGATTGGCCACTGTTGAAAATAGGATGCTGGGTTTGATGGACTTCGATGTGTCCCACTATGGCAATACTTATGTACTTATGTAATGTGAAAAAAAAATGTGATTGGAGAAAAGCGGATGTGATCCCTCAGGACAAAAATGGTGACAGAGAAGATGTGGGAAATTAAAGGCCAGTAAGCCTCACTTCAGTAATTGGAAAAGTAATGAAGGTGCTGCTGAAGGAAAAGACAGTGAACTTTCTAGAATCCAGTGGGTTGCAAGATCCAAGGCAATGTGATTTTACCAAATAAAAATTGTGCCAAAGTTTTGATTTCGTTGACCTGGTAACCAGAGAACTGGATCAAGGATGTGTGCTAGATGTAGTTTATTTGGATTTCAGTAAAGTCTTTGGCATAGTTACTACTACTACTACTACTTAACATTTCTAGAGCGCTACTAGGGTTACGCAGCACTGTACAAATTAACAAAGAAGGACGGTCCCTGCTCAAAGGAGCTTACAATCTAAAGGACAAATGTACAGTCAGTCAAATAGGGGCAGTCTAGATTTCCTGAGTAGAGGTGTAGTGGTTAGGTGCCGAAGGCGACATTGAAGAGGTGGGCTTTGAGCAATGATTTGAAGATGGGCAGGGAGGGGGCCTGGCGTATGGGCTCAGGGAGTTTGTTCCAAGCATGGGGTGAGGCGAGGCAGAAAGGGCGGAGCCTGGAGTTGGCGGTGGTGGAGAAGGGTACTGAAAGGAGTAGGAACGTAAGGGGAGATGAGGGTAGAGAGGTAAGGAAGGGCTGCAGATCGAGTGCATTTGTAGGTTAGTAGGAGAAGCTTAAACTGTATGCGGTACCTGATCGGAAGCCAGTGAAGTGACTTGAGGAGAGGGGTGATATGAGTATATCGGTCGAGGCGGAACATAAGACATGCAGCACAGTTCTGAATGGACTGAAGGGGGGATAGATGGCTAAGTGGGAGGCCAGTGAGTAGGTTGCAGTAATCAAGGCGAGAGGTAATGAGAGAGTGGATGAGAGTTTGGGTGGTGTGCTCAGAGAGGAAAGGGCGAATTTTGCTAATGTTATAGAGGAAGAAGCGACAGGTCTTGGCTATCTGCTGGATATGCGCAGAGAAGGAGAGGGAGGAGTCGAAGATGACACCAAGGTTGCGGGCAGATGAGACGGGGATGATGAGGGTGTTATCAACTGAGATAGAGAGTGAAGGGAGAGGAGAAGTGGGTTTTTTAGTGGGAAGACAATAAGTTCGGTCTTGGCCATGTTCAGTTTCAGGTGGCAGTTGGGCATCCAGGCAGCAATGTTGGATAAGCAGGCCGATACTTTGGCCTGGGATTCCGCAGTGATGTCTGGTGTGGACAGATAAAGCTGGGTGTCGTCAACATAAAGATGATAGTGGAAACCATGAGATGAGATCAGGGAGCCCAGGGAAGAGGTGTAGATTGAAAAAAGAAGGGGTCCAAGGGCAGATCCCTGAGGAACCCCAACAGAGAGCGGGATAGGGGTGGAGGACGAACCATGAGAGTGTACTCTGAAGGTATGATGGAAGAGATAAGAGGAGAACCAGTAGAGGACAGAGCCCTGGAACCCAAAAGAGGACAGTGTGTCAAGAAGTAAGTTGTGATTGACAGTGTCATAGTTCCTGATAGGAGGCTTATAAATAAACTGAACGGGTTGAAGTTAGAACCCGCAGTGGTGAACTGGATTGGAAACTGGCTGACTGATAGACAGAGGATGGTAGTAAATAGAATTCACTTGGAGAAAAGTGAGTATTGGAGTGCCTCAGGGATCAGTACTGGGGCTAATTTTATTCAATATATTTATGAGTGACATTGCTGAAGGGTTAGAAGGAAAATTAGATTTCTTTTCTTTTTTTTTGGCAGATGACATAAAGATATACAAAAGAGTGATTACCCTGGCGGGAGTAGACAGCATGAAAAGTGATCTACCAAAATTAGAAGACTGGTCTAATATTTGGCACTTTAAATGAATGTGAAGAAATGCAGAATAATGCACTAGGGTGTAAAAATTCAAAGGACTTGTATGTGATAGGGGCGAAAGACTGATATGCGTAGATATAGAGTGATGGTATCTGAGGCTCTCATGGTGGCGAAACATTGTGACAATGTAGCCAAAGTTGGCCACCAAACCAAATCAGCAAATAGCCAGTTGTATTTATTGGCAGCCCAGGCCTGAGACTTAGGTTCAGGATCTAAAATTGACAAGAAAAGTACAGGCCTTTAGCCGAAATCTGAACTCTGAAGTTCCAGCAAGCTCTTGAGCTATTGGGACACACCATGCAGCAAAATCAGGAAGGAGCTAGGGTGCAAAAACCTCATAAACGGGATACAGATGGCTCCTCAAGCCAGGTGCAAGGTCTTGCTTAAATTTGGCAAGCTAAAGATGAGAACATGTTCACGAGATAAAGCTACTCATTAACATAGCCAAACAGTGTTAACCATGACATAACATAGGTCCAATCAGATGTGCTTACTGTCATATTACCTGTATCCTGTATGAACATATAAAAGTTAGGGTACATCCTGCTTCAAGTTAGAGAGGGGCAACCCTCCTCTCTCTCCAGGGGAAACCAATGTAGCGCAAGAGAATTGGCAAATTACCTGATTGCTTTCCCATGTAGACTTTGATTGGTAAAAGAAATCATGAAAGACTGAGTCCCAGAAAGCACCTGTTTGCATCTGGGACACTATATTCCTATAACCAATTGATTATACATGCCAATTGTATATTCCTTAGTGTCGCAGAAATAAAAGTGATTACGAGTAGAAATATTCTGTAACAAGCTTTGGTAAGTTACAATAAGTACATAAGTAATGCCACACTGGGAAAAGACCAAGGGTCCATCGAGCCCAGCGTCCTGTCCACGACAGCGGCCAATCCAGGCCAAGGGCACCTGGTGAGCTTCCCAAACGTACAAACATTCTATACATGTTATTCCTGGAATTGTGGATTTTTCCCAAATCCATTTAGTAGTGGTTTATGGACTTGTCCTTTAGGAAACCGTCTAACCCTTTTTTAAACTCTGCCAAGCTAACCGCCTTCACCACATTCTCCGGCAACGAATTCCAGAGTTTAATTACGCGTTGGGTGAAGAAACATTTTCTCCGATTTGTTTTAAATTTACTACACTGTAGTTTCATCGCATGCCCCCTAGTCCTAGTAGTTTTGGAAAGCGTGAACAGACGCTTCACATCCACCTGCTCCACTCCACTCATTATTTTATATACCTCTATCATGTCTCCCCTCAGCTGTCTCTTCTCCAAGCTGAAAAGCCCTAGCCTCCTTAGTCTTTCTTCATAGGGAAGTCGTCCCATCCCCGCTATCATTTTAGTCACCCTTCGCTGCACCTTTTCCAATTCCACTATATCTTTCTTGAGATGCGGCGACCAGAATTGGACACAATACTCGGTCGCACCATGGAGCGATATAATGGCATTATAACATCCTCACACCTGTTTTCCATACCTTTCCTAATAATACCCAACATTCTATTCGCTTTCCGATCTGCAGCAGCACACTGAGCAGAAGGTTTCAGTGTATTATCGATGACGACACCCAGATCCCTTTCTTGGTCCGTAACTCCTAACGTGGAACCTTGCATGACGTAGCTATAATTCGGGTTCTTTTTTCCCACATGCATCACCTTGCAGTTGCTCACATTAAACGTCATCTGCCATTTAGCCGCCCAGTCGCCCAGTCTCGTAAGATCCTTCTGTAATTTTTCACAATCCTGTCGCGAGTTAACGACTTTGAATAACTTATAATCTGTATAACTAAACTATCTCTCCTTCTCCTCCTTAATATCTATATAAATAACTCTCACCTCTAATTCTGAAGCTCACTGTGTGGCAGGGAAGCACTGAAGCCCTGTACTGTTCTAGGCGGTCAGCAGTGCTCACTCTCACTGTGACTCATAGACCCGCCCTCAGCCACGCCCCATCCAGACATAATTCTCAACCCCAACGTTCTAATGAAGCGCGAAGCTCCACCCACTTCCGAGGTTGTGTAGACCACTGTTCCCCCATGACTGTGTGCCCTGCCCTCGAGTCACAATGTTATGACGTGAAGGGCGGAGCACTGACAGTCACCCAATGGGCTGCAGTGTATCTCCGCCCTTGCGTCAACACACGATGATGTCGATGGCAGGGCGGGGAAGGCAGAAGGCACACAAAACCGCGACGCGTTTGGTGTGCGCAGAGGCAGACAGCTCCGTGCCCGTGTCCGTGCTTTTACAGTCCTCCCCTTCTCCCCACCACCTGATCCATCCTGGGCTCTGCACTGGTAACCTGAGCCCCAGTGGCAGGATCGGGTTCTTCTGCCTTCCAGAGCAACTCCCGGAAAATAGGGATTTATTATTACACTCTGAACAGCTTTCCACAAGCGATCAGACCTGCTTTTAAAACTGCCATGCAACCCTATGCAACCTCGGCGAACAGCAAAGTAAATATTTGAAGGTTCACGCATTATTTTGGAAGCGAGGGTGCGCTGGGCGCTTTCTGAGGTGCTGTTGTTGGTGCGGGGTCATCTGTCAGTCAGCAGAATGATAACTCTATCCCTGGCTGACCCCTTGCATCCGTTACCTTCGCTCCTGTCTCCGCTTATAATGCCACTCTCTCCTCTGCTCTGGACACCCTCGCACCACCCACCTCTCGTCCCACAAGGCGTACCAATCCCCAGCCTTGGCTGACCCCTTGCATCCGTCAACTTCGCTCCTGCACCCGATCTACTGAACGCCTCTGGAGGAAATCTCGCACCCACTCAGATTTCCTTCACTACAAATTCATGCTATCCTCCTTCCAGTCCTCCCTATTCCTTGCCAAACAGGACTACTACACCCAATTGACCAACTCTCTCAGCTCCAGCCCTCGTCGTCTCTTCGCCACCCTTAACTCCCTCCTCAAAGTGCCCTCTGCTCCCACCCACCCCCTCACTTTCCCCTCAAACACTAGCCGACTACTTCCACGACAAGGTGCAAAAGATCAACCTTGAGTTCACTACCAAGCCACCTCCTCCCCTTCGCCCTCCAACCCTCCCCCTCAACCAACCAGCCCTGGCCTCTTTCTCCTCCTTCCCTGATATCACCGAGGAGGAAACTGCCCGCCTTCTTTCCTCCTCAAAATGCACCACTTGCTCCTCTGATCCGATCCCCACCAACTTACTTAACACCATCTCTCATACTGTCATCCCCTCCATCTGCCATATCCTCAACCGCTCTCTCTCCACTGCAACGGTCCCCGACACCTTCAAGCAAGCTGTAGTCACACCTCTCCTCAAGAAACCATCACTTGACCCTACCTGTCCCTTCAACTACCGCCCCATCTCCCTCCTACCCTTCCTCTCCAAAATACTTGAACGCGCTGTTCACAGCCGCTGCCTTGATTTTCTCTCCACTCAGGCCATCCTCGATCCGCTTCAATCCGGTTTTCGCCCTCTCCACTCAACAGAAACAGCACTCTCTAAAGTCTGCAATGACCTGTTCCTTGCCAAATCCAGAGGCCACTAATCCATCCTCATCCTCCTCGATCTAT
Organism: Microcaecilia unicolor; assembly: GCF_901765095.1. Taxonomy (NCBI): domain Eukaryota; kingdom Metazoa; phylum Chordata; class Amphibia; order Gymnophiona; family Siphonopidae; genus Microcaecilia; species Microcaecilia unicolor. The sequence goes on along the minus strand of NC_044032.1, from coordinate 7,323,039 downwards.
CCGCCGCTTTTGACACTGTCAACCATGACTTACTTCTTGCCACACTGTCCTCAGTTGGGTTCCAGGGCTCTGTCCTCTCCTGGTTCTCCTCCTATCTCTCCCATCGTACCTTCAGAGTACACTCTCATGGATCTTCCTCCACCCCCATCCCGCTCTCTGTTGGAGTTCCCCAGGGATCTGTCCTTGGACCCCTTCTTTTCTCAATCTACACCTCTTCCCTAGGCTCACTGAGCTCATCTCATGGTTTCCACTATCATATTTATGCTGACGACACCCAGCTGTATCTCTCCACACCAGACATCACCGCGGAGACCCAGGCCAAGGTATCGGCCTGCTTATCTGACATTGCTGCTTGGATGTCCAGCCGCCACCTGAAACTGAACATGGCCAAGACCGAGCTTATCGTCTTTCCACCAAAACCCACTTCTCCTCTTTCCCCGCTTTCAATCTCAGTTGATAACACTCTCATCCTCCCCGTCTCATCCGTCCGCAACCTCGGAGTCATCTTCGACTCCTCCCTCTCCTTCTCGGCGCACATCCAGCAGACAGCCAAGACCTGTCACTTCTTCCTCTTTAACATCAACAAAATTCGCCCCTTCCTCTCTGAGCACACCACCCCGAACTCTCATCCACGCTCTCATTACCTCTCGCCTTGACTACTGCAACCTACTCCTCACTGGCCTCCCACTTAACCACCTATCCCCCCTTCAATCCATTCAGAACTCTGCTGCACATCTTATATACCGCCAAAACTGGCATACTCATATCACCCCTCTCCTCAGGTCACTTCACTGGCTTCCGATCAGATACCGCATTCAGTTCAAGCTTCTACTTCTTACCTACAAATGCACTCGGTCTGCAGCCCCTCACTACCTCTCTACCCTCATCTCCCCTTACGTTCCCACCCATAACCTCCGCTCACAGGACAAATCCCTCCTCTCAGTACCCTTCTCCACCACCGCCAATTCCAGACTCCGCCCATTCTGCCTCGCCTCACCCTATGCCTGGAATAGACTTCCTGAGCTCCTGCGCCAAGCCCCCTCCCTACCCATCTTCAAAGCCTTACTCAAAGCCCACCTCTTCAATGTTGCTTTCGACACCTAACCTCTATACCTTCAAGTAACCTAGACTACCCCAATTTAATGACCCCTAAACTAACTGTATATTTGTCCTTTAGATTGTAAGCTCATTGAGCAGGGACTGTCTTTCTATGTTAAATTGTACAGCGCTGCGTAACCCTAGTAGCGCTTTAGAAATGTTAAATAGTAGTAGTAGTAGTAGTCCTGCACCCGATCCGCTGAACGCCTCTGGAGGAAATCTCGTACCCATTCAGACTTCCTTCACTAGAAATTCATACTATCCTCCTTCCATTCCTCCCTATTCCTTGCAAAACAGGACTATTACACCCAATTGACCAACTCTCTCAGCTCTCAAAGTGCCCCCCGCTCCCACTCCGCCTTCACTCACTCCTCAATCACTGGCTGACTACTTCCACGACAAGGTACAAAAGATCAACCTTGAGTTCACTACCAAGTCACCACCTCCTCTTCAGCCTGTAGCCCTTTCCAATAACCAACCAACTATGGCCTCTTTCTCCTCCTTTCCTGAGATCACCGAGGATGAAACCTCCCGCCTTCTTTCCTCCTCGAAATGCACCACCTGTTCCTCCGATCCCATCCCCACCAACCTACTTAACACCATCTCCCATACTGTCACCCCCTCCATCTGTCGCATCCTTAACCTTTCTCTCTCCACTGCAACTGTTCCTGACACCTTCAAGCACGCCGTAGTCACACCTCTCCTAAAAAACCCATCACTTGACCCTACCTGCCCCTCCAACTACCGCCCTATCTCTCTCCTCCTCTTCCTCTCCAAAATAGTTGAACACGCCGTTCACAGTCGCTGCCTTGATTTTCTCTCCTCTCATGCCATCCTTGATCCACTTCAATCTGGTTTTCGCCCTCTACACTCGACAGAAACAGCACTCTCTAAAGTCTGCAACGACCTGCTCCTTGCCAAATCCAGAGGCCACTATTCCATCCTCATCCTCCTCGATCTATCCGCTGCGTTTGACACTGTCAATCATGATTTACTTCTTGCCACACTGTCCTCTTTTGGGTTCCAAGGCTCCGTCCTTTCCTGGTTCTCCTCTTATCTCTCCCACCGCACCTTCAGAGTACACTCTCATAGATCTTCCTCCACTCCCATCCCACTATCTGTTGGAGTTCCCCAGGGATCTGTCCTTGGACCCCTTCTCTTCTCAATCTACACCTCCTCCCTAGGCTCACTGATCTCATCTCATGGTTTCCAGTATCATCTTTATGCTGATGACACCCAGCTATATCTCTCCACACCAGACATCACCGCGGAGACCCAGGCCAAGGTTTCGGCCTGCCTATCGACATTACTGCCTGGATGTCCAACCGCCACCTGAAGCTGAACATGTCCAAAACCGAGCCCCTCGCCTTTCCACCTAAACCCACCTCTCCTCTTCCTCCACTCTCTATCTCAGTTGATAACACCCTCATCCACCCCGTCCCATCTGCCCGCAACCTCGGAGTCATCTTCGATTCTTCCCTCTCCTTCTCTGCGCATATCCAACAGACTGCCAAGACCTGTCGCTTCTTCCTCTTCAACATCAGCAAAATTCGCCCTTTCCTATCTGAGCACACCTCACGAACTCTCGTCCACGTTCTCATTACCTCTCGCCTTGACTACTGCAACTTACTCCTCACCGGCCTCCCACTTAGCCATCTATCCCCCCTTCAATCCGTTCAGAACGCTGCTGCACGTCTTATATTCCGCCAGAACGATATACTCATATCACCCCTCTCCTCAAGTCAGTTCACTGGCTTCCGATCAGATACCGCATACAATTCAAGATTCTCCTCCTTACCTACAAATGCACCCGGTCTGCAGCTCCTCACTACCTCTCTACCCTCATCTCCCCCTATGTTCCCGCCCGTAACCTCCGCTCACAAGACAAATCCCTCCTTTCAGTTCCCTTCTCCACCACTGCCAACTCCAGGCTCCGCTCATTCTGCCTTGCCTCACCCTATGCTTGGAACAATCTTCCTCAACCCCTACGCCAAGCCCCCTCCCTACCCATCTTCAAATCTCTGCTTAAAACTCACCTCTTCAAGGCTGCTTTCGGCACCTAACCTTTCGTGAAATATAGTATGCCCTATCAGATGAACTCTACACTTGTCTTTTGACTGTACACTTGTCTTTAGATTGTTTAGATTGACTTTAGATTGTACACCTGTCTTTTAGATTGTAAGCTCCTTGAGCAGGGACTGTCCTTCCATGTTAAATTGTACAGCGCTGTGTAACCCTAGTAGCGCTTTAGAAATGTTAAGTAGTAGTAGTAGCAGTGTGGGAAAGCTCTAGGCAAGTAAACTTTTGTTTCGTACGTGCAGGATGGTTTGATTTTTCACTGTTGAGACAGAAACCCTCGGGAACTTCATGACCCCAAAGGTTCCTGAGGTTCCAAAATGCAATCTTAGCACCGACAATCTAATTCCTTGAAGGTATGGAAAATAAGAAAATTGTACACGCAAATTATTAGCACTCTCCCTGACACTCGGAGGGAGGGAGACCCTCACACTCGGAGGGAAGGAGGGAGACCCTGACACTCGGAGAGAGGGAGGGAGACACTGAAACTCGGAGGAAGGGAGGGGACCCTGAAACTCAGAGGGATGGGGAAGGGATGGGAAGGGGATGGGGAGGGGAGGGGAGGGGATGACCTTGGAACTCGGAGGGAGGGAGGGAGGGACGAGACGACCCTGGAACTCGGAGGGAGGGGGACGACCCTGGAACTCAGAGGGAGGGGAGAAACCTGGAACTCGGAGGAAGGGGAGGACCCTGGAACTTGGAGGGAGGAAAAGAGGGAGGGGGAGGGGGGGCCACCCTGGAACTTGTAGGGAGGGGACAGGGACAACCCTGGAACTCGGAGGGAAGATGAACCTGGAACTTGTAGGGAGGGGACAGGGACAACCATGGAACTCGGAGGGAAGACGACCCTGGAACTGGGAGGGAGGGGACGCCCCGGGACTGGGAGGGAGGGAGGGAGGGAGGGAGGGGGGGCCCTAGCACACACTCTCATTCTCACACACACACTCTCTATCTCACACACTCTCACCCAGTCTCACTCTCTCTCTCTCTGTCAGACACACACACACTCTCACATTCACTCTCTCTCACACACTCACTCTCACACACACCCTCTCAAACAAACACACTCCGAGGAAAACCTTGCTAGCGCTCGTTTCATTTGTGTCAGAAACGGGTCTGTTTTACTAGTCTGTTAATAATCCCTTGGTTTGGTTAAAGAATAAGTGCACTGTTCTATCCAATGATGGAGTCAGATATATATATACAATCAGAGGTTCTCTCTAGTATTAGGCAGCTGAACTGCAGTACCAGACAGAACCTAGGGAACAATTAACCTCTAATTAATTCAGAAGGCATCCATACTGCAAGATTCCAGCTGCCCCACATACATTTATTGCAGATATTCTGAAAAATCAACTGGCTGGGTTTTCCGAAGGACTGTTCATTTCCTTTGTAGGTAATCCCAACATTCTATTTTATTTGGACTGCTAATCTATCTGGTTGTCTACTTGAGATCCTCTCCCCCAGCCCTCAGCCAGTAGAGGCACATGCTACCACTTTCTCTAGAACCCATCAGATGTGAATCCTAAGTCTGGCCACTTGGTATCACAATTGAGCAATAGTCAAGATGCCCTTTTGTCCAGCAGAGGCTGCAACTGTAAACTGAACTTAGGTTGTTGGCATGGCAGTGCAGAGCCCTTACCTCTGAGCCACTGGGCCATCCCTTACTTGTGGGCACATCATTGCTGAGAGCGGCATGAGTTTGTTGAAACTGCTGATATACCACTAAAATACTCTCTAAATGCTTATCACAGAAACCTCCAAATTCAAGGGGTTCTTTATCATATATCATTGATTTACATTTTTGTCTACAGATTTCACAAGAAAAGAAGTCCAAAGAAATCAGGAAAGATCCAGATCCAGTAGGACATCATACCCTTATACCACAAATCTGGAAGGTGAGCAGATATAACTAAAAAGGAAGCATGGCTAGTGAAGTGAAGGATCGTACATGCTTGTAAGTCGTGGGCATCAACTAGGTAAGAATAAACGTACACGATCGGGTTTTACCGTTAATAGAAGAAAAAAACAGCAAATGAAGTAAGAGCCCCTTCCTCCCTTCTCTTTGGTGGGGGAAGTGAATGATCCAGCCTCCTTCCTTGCTTTCTTTGCCTTATTTCTAATCAATAGAAATAGAATAAAATAAAACAGAGAAAAGAAAATAAGATGATACCTTTTTTATTGGACTAACAATACATTTTTTTCCGTCTGCCAAATCGGAAAGAAGTAGAGAGATCGTGGATGCTTTCCAAAGTGCTCTGCTCAAACAGATGGTGACAGAACCCACAAGGGAGGGAGCGATGCTGGATCTGGTGCTCACAAATGGGGATAGTGTGTCAAATGTCCGAGTGTGTGCACACCTGGGAAGCAGTGACCATCAAACGGTTTGGTTTGATACAACGGCTGAAGTGGAGGGCGGGCACTCTAAACTCAAAGTCCTGGATTTCAAGCGTGCTGACTTTAGTAAAATGGGGGAATACCTGAGGAAGGAGATGATGGGCTGGGAGGACGTACATGAAGTGGAAGGGCAGTGGTCCAGGCTGAAAGAAGTAATAAATAGGGCCACAGACCTTTATGTAAGGAGAGTAAATAAAAGCAAGAGAAAAAGGAAACCGATATAGTTCTCCAAGCAAGTGGCTGAGAAAATAAAGGCTAAAGAGTTAGCGTTCCAGAAATATAGAAAATCTCAAGAAGAGGAACACGGGGAGGAATACCGGATGAAACTGAAAGAAGCCAAGAGAGAGGTACGTCTGGTGAAGGCGCAAGCGGAAGAACAAATGGCTAGAATGTAAGGAGGGGCGACAAAAATTTCTTCAGATATATTAGTGAAAGAAGAAGGACTAAAAAGGGAATTGTGAGACTAAAAGATACAGCGAACCGCTATGTAGATAATGATGAAGAAAAAGCCAATTTGCTAAATAGATACTTTTGTTCGGTTTTCACTGAAGAAAATCCTGGAGAAGGACCGCGAGGGACTGGCAAAACTACACCTGAGAATGGAATGGATATAGTACCGTTCATGGAAGAGAGTGTGTATCAACAACTTGGAAAGCTAAAGGTGGACAAAGCCATGGGACCGGACGGGATCCACCCCAGAATTTTGAGGGAGCTCAGAGAGGTTCTGGCGGGTCCTCTTAAAGATTTGTTTAATAAATCCTTGGAGACGGGAGAGGTTCCGAGGGACTGGAGAATGGCGGAGGTGGTCCCTCTTCACAAAAGTGGTGATAGGGAAGAAGCTGGAAACTACAGGCCGGTAAGCCTCACTTCGGTTACTGGAAAAGTAATGGAAGCCATGCTGAAGGAAAGGATAGTGAATTTCCTAGAAGCCAATAAGTTGCAAAATCCGAGACAACATGGTTTTACCAGAGGGAAATCGTGCCAAACGAATCTCATTGAATTCTTTGATTGGGTAACTGGAGAATTGAATCATCGACGTGCTATAGACGTAATCTACTTAGATTTTAGCAAAGCTTTTGACACGGTTCCCCACAGGAGGCTCTTAAATAAACTAGATGGGCTGAAGATAGGTCTCAAAGTGGTGAACTGGATTAGGAACTGGTTGAAGGACAGACGACAGAGGGTGGTGGTAAATGGAGTTCGCTCGGAGGAGGGAAAGGTGAGTAGTGGAGTGCCTCAGGGATCGGTGCTGGGGCCGATTCTGTTCAATATATTTGTGAGTGACATTGCCGAAGGGTTAGAAGGTAAAGTTTGCCTATTTGCGGATGATACTAAGATTTGCAACAGAGTGGACACCCGGGAGGGAGTGGAAAGCATGAAAAGGGATTGGAGGAAGCAAGAAGAATGGTCTAAGGTTTGGCAATTAAAATTCAATGCGAAGAAATGCAAAGTGATGCATTTAGGGAGTAGAAACCCACGAGAGCCTTATGTGTTAGGTGGGGAGAGTCTGATAGGTACTGAGGGGGAGAGGGATCTTGGGGTGATAGTATCCAAGGATCTGAAGGCAACGAAACAGTGTGACAAGGCGGTGGCCATAGCGAGAAGGTTGCTAGGCTGTATAGAGAGAGGTGTGATCAGCCACGTCGGCCCCGGAGGATTTTAAAGCAAAATCTCAAAATCTCTTTACGGCGTTCCGTCGCGCGAGCGATAGTACTGCGCATGTGCGCACACCTATTCCCGCTCGCCGAGCGGACACGCCCCTCAGTTATATCCAAAAGATGGAGGAGACAACTCCAAAAGGGGAAGTGGGAGGGTTTGTGAGAATATGCAGCCTGCTGTCTTCGGAGAACACCTGTTACAGGTAAGTAACTACTCTTTCTCCAAAGACAAGCAGGCTGATATTCTCACAAGTGGGTGACCCCTGGACCTAGGTGTCATTGTTGATGATTCGTTGAAACCCTCTGCTCAGTGTGCAGCGGCAGCAAAGAAAGCAAATAGAATGTAGGTATTATTAGGAAACAAATGGAAAACAAAAGTGAGGACATTATAATGCCTTTGTATCGCTCCATGGTGCAACCGCACTTTGAATACTGTGTGTAATTCTGGTCACCGTATCTCAAAAGAGATATAGTGAAATGAGAAAATGTACAAAGAAGGGCGATGAAAATGAATAAAGGGGATAGGACGACTTCCCTATGAGGGAAGGCTGAAGTGTATATGGCTCTTCTGCTTGGAAAAAAACTGGCTGAGGGGAGATACGATAGAGGTCTATAAAATAATGAGTGGAGTGGAATGGGTAGATGTGAATCACTCGTTTTCTCTTTCCAAAAACACTAGGACTAGGGGGCACACAATGAAGTTACAAAGTAGTAAATTTTAAAACAAATCAGAGAAAATATTTCTTCACTCAATGTGTAATTAAACTCTGGAATTCTTTGCCAGAGAATGTTGTAAAAGCAGTTAGGTTAGAGAGGTTTGAAAAAAGGTTTGTATAGTTTCCTAAAAGAAAACTCCATAGACCATTATTAAGATGGACTTGGAGAAAATGTATTGTACTGTTTTGGGATCTTATCAGATACTTGTAACCTGGATTGGCCACTGTTGAAAATAGGATGCTGGGTTTGATGGACTTCGATGTGTCCCACTATGGCAATACTTATGTACTTATGTAATGTGAAAAAAAAATGTGATTGGAGAAAAGCGGATGTGATCCCTCAGGACAAAAATGGTGACAGAGAAGATGTGGGAAATTAAAGGCCAGTAAGCCTCACTTCAGTAATTGGAAAAGTAATGAAGGTGCTGCTGAAGGAAAAGACAGTGAACTTTCTAGAATCCAGTGGGTTGCAAGATCCAAGGCAATGTGATTTTACCAAATAAAAATTGTGCCAAAGTTTTGATTTCGTTGACCTGGTAACCAGAGAACTGGATCAAGGATGTGTGCTAGATGTAGTTTATTTGGATTTCAGTAAAGTCTTTGGCATAGTTACTACTACTACTACTACTTAACATTTCTAGAGCGCTACTAGGGTTACGCAGCACTGTACAAATTAACAAAGAAGGACGGTCCCTGCTCAAAGGAGCTTACAATCTAAAGGACAAATGTACAGTCAGTCAAATAGGGGCAGTCTAGATTTCCTGAGTAGAGGTGTAGTGGTTAGGTGCGAAGGCGACATTGAAGAGGTGGGCTTTGAGCAATGATTTGAAGATGGGCAGGGAGGGGGCCTGGCGTATGGGCTCAGGGAGTTTGTTCCAAGCATGGGGTGAGGCGAGGCAGAAAGGGCGGAGCCTGGAGTTGGCGGTGGTGGAGAAGGGTACTGAAAGGAGTAGGAACGTAAGGGGAGATGAGGGTAGAGAGGTAAGGAAGGGCTGCAGATCGAGTGCATTTGTAGGTTAGTAGGAGAAGCTTAAACTGTATGCGGTACCTGATCGGAAGCCAGTGAAGTGACTTGAGGAGAGGGGTGATATGAGTATATCGGTCGAGGCGGAACATAAGACATGCAGCACAGTTCTGAATGGACCTGACGGGGGGATAGATGGCTAAGTGGGAGGCCAGTGAGTAGGTTGCAGTAATCAAGGCGAGAGGTAATGAGAGAGTGGATGAGAGTTTGGGTGGTGTGCTCAGAGAGGAAAGGGCGAATTTTGCTAATGTTATAGAGGAAGAAGCGACAGTCTTGGCTATCTGCTGGATATGCGCAGAGAAGGAGAGGGAGGAGTCGAAGATGACACCAAGGTTGCGGGGCAGATGAGACGGGGATGATGAGGGTGTTTATCAACTGAGATAGAGAGTGAAGGGAGAGGAGAAGTGGGTTTTTTAGTGGGAAGACAATAAGTTCGGTCTTGGCCATGTTCAGTTTCAGGTGGCAGTTGGGCATCCAGGCAGCAATGTTGGATAAGCAGGCCGATACTTTGGCCTGGGATTCCGCAGTGATGTCTGGTGTGGACAGATAAAGCTGGGTGTCGTCAACATAAGATGATAGTGGAAACCATGAGATGAGATCAGGGAGCCCAGGGAAGAGGTGTAGATTGAAAAAAGAAGGGGTCAAGGGCAGATCCCTGAGGAACCCAACAGAGAGCGGGATAGGGGTGGAGGACGAACCATGAGAGTGTACTCTGAAGGTATGATGGAAGAGATAAGAGGAGAACCAGTAGAGGACAGAGCCCTGGAACCAAAAGAGGACAGTGGTGTCAAGAAGTAAGTTGTGATTGACAGTGTCATAGTTCCTGATAGGAGGCTTATAAATAAACTGAACGGGTTGAAGTTAGAACCCGCAGTGGTGAACTGGATTGGAAACTGGCTGACTGATAGACAGAGGATGGTAGTAAATAGAATTCACTTGGAGAAAAGTGAGTATTGGAGTGCCTCAGGGATCAGTACTGGGGCTAATTTTATTCAATTATATTATGAGTGACATTGCTGAAGGGTTAGAAGGAAAATTAGATTTCTTTTCTTTTTTTTTGGCAGATGACCATAAAGATATACAAAAGAGTGATTACCCTGGCGGGAGTAGACAGCATGAAAAGTGATCTACCAAAATTAGAAGACTGGTCTAATATTTGGCACTTTAAATGAATGTGAAGAAATGCAGAATAATGCACTAGGGTGTAAAAATTCAAAGGACTTGTATGTGATAGGGGCGAAAGACTGATATGCGTAGATATAGAGTGATGGTATCTGAGGCTCTCATGGTGGCGAAACATTGTGACAATGTAGCCAAAGTTGGCCACCAAACCAAATCAGCAAATAGCCAGTTGTATTTATTGGCAGCCCAGGCCTGAGACTTAGGTTCAGGATCTAAAATTGACAAGAAAAGTACAGGCCTTAGCCGAAATCTGAACTCTGAAGTTCCAGCAAGCTCTTGAGCTATTGGGACACACCATGCAGCAAAATCAGGAAGGAGCTAGGGTGCAAAACCTCATAAACGGGATACAGATGGCTCCTCAAGCCAGGTGCAAGGTCTTGCTTAAATTTGGCAAGCTAAAGATGAGAACATGTTCACGAGATAAAGCTACTCATTAACATAGCCAAACAGTGTTAACCATGACATAACATAGTGTCCAATCAGATGTGCTTACTGTCATATTACCTGTATCCTGTATGAACATATAAAAGTTAGGGTACATCCTGCTTCAAGTTAGAGAGGGGCAACCCTCCTCTCTCTCCAGGGAAACCAATGTAGCGCAAGAGAATTGGCAAATTACCTGATTGCTTTCCCATGTAGACTTTGATTGGTAAAGAAATCATGAAAGACTGAGTCCCAGAAAGCACCTGTTTGCATCTGGGACACTATATTCCTATAACCCAATTGATATACATGCCAATTGTATATTCCTTAGTGTCGCAGAAATAAAAGTGATTACGAGTAGAAATATTCTGTAACAAGCTTTGGTAAGTTACAATAAGTACATAAGTAATGCCACACTGGGAAAAGACCAAGGGTCCATCGAGCCCAGCGTCCTGTCCACGACAGCGGCCAATCCAGGCCAAGGGCACCTGGTGAGCTTCCCAAACGTACAAACATTCTATACATGTTATTCCTGGAATTGTGGATTTTTCCCAAATCCATTTAGTAGTGGTTTATGGACTTGTCCTTTAGGAAACCGTCTAACCCTTTTTAAACTCTGCCAAGCTAACCGCCTTCACCACATTCTCCGGCAACGAATTCCAGAGTTTAATTACGCGTGGGTGAAGAAACATTTTCTCCGATTTGTTTTAAATTTACTACACTGTAGTTTCATCGCATGCCCCCTAGTCCTAGTAGTTTTGGAAAGCGTGAACAGACGCTTCACATCCACCTGCTCCACTCCACTCATTATTTTATATACCTCTATCATGTCTCCCCTCAGCTGTCTCTTCTCCAAGCTGAAAGCCCTAGCCTCCTTAGTCTTTCTTCATAGGGAAGTCGTCCCATCCCCGCTATCATTTTAGTCACCCTTCGCTGCACCTTTTCCAATTCCACTATATCTTTCTTGAGATGCGGCGACCAGAATTGGACACAATACTCGGTCGCACCATGGAGCGATATAATGGCATTATAACATCCTCACACCTGTTTTCATACCTTTCCTAATAATACCCAACATTCTATTCGCTTTCCGATCTGCAGCAGCACACTGAGCAGAAGGTTTCAGTGTATTATCGATGACGACACCCAGATCCCTTTCTTGGTCCGTAACTCCTAACGTGGAACCTTGCATGACGTAGCTATAATTCGGGTTCTTTTTTCCCACATGCATCACCTTGCAGTTGCTCACATTAAACGTCATCTGCCATTTAGCCGCCCAGTCGCCCAGTCTCGTAAGATCCTTCTGTAATTTTTCACAATCCTGTCGCGAGTAACGACTTTGAATAACTTATAATCTGTATAACTAAACTATCTCTCCTTCTCCTCCTTAATATCTATATAATAACTCTCACCTCTAATTCTGAAGCTCACTGTGTGGCAGGGAAGCACTGAAGCCCTGTACTGTTCTAGGCGGTCAGCAGTGCTCACTCTCACTGTGACTCATAGACCCGCCCTCAGCCACGCCCCATCCAGACATAATTCTCAACCCCAACGTTCTAATGAAGCGCGAAGCTCCACCCACTTCCGAGGTTGTGTAGACCACTGTTCCCCATGACTGTGTGCCCTGCCCTCGAGTCACAATGTTATGACGTGAAGGGCGGAGCACTGACAGTCACCCAATGGGCTGCAGTGTATCTCCGCCCTTGCGTCAACACACGATGATGTCGATGGCAGGGCGGGGAAGGCAGAAGGCACACAAAACCGCGACGCGTTTGGTGTGCGCAGAGGCAGACAGCTCCGTGCCCGTGTCCGTGCTTTTACAGTCCTCCCCTTCTCCCCCACCACCTGATCCATCCTGGGCTCTGCACTGGTAACCTGAGCCCCAGTGGCAGGATCGGGTTCTTCTGCCTTCCAGAGCAACTCCCGGAAAATAGGGATTTATTATTACACTCTGAACAGCTTTCCACAAGCGATCAGACCTGCTTTTAAAACTGCCATGCAACCCTATGCAACTCGGCGAACAGCAAAGTAAATATTTGAAGGTTCACTGCATTATTTGGAAGCGAGGGTGCGCTGGGCGCTTTCTGAGGTGCTGTTGTTGGTGCGGGGTCATCTGTCAGTCAGCAGAATGATAACTCTATCCCTGGCTGACCCTTGCATCCGTTACCTTCGCTCCTGTCTCCGCTTATAATGCCACTCTCTCCTCTGCTCTGGACACCCTCGCACCACCCACCCTCTCGTCCCACAAGGCGTACCAATCCCCAGCCTTGGCTGACCCCTTGCATCCGTCAACTTCGCTCCTGCACCCGATCTACTGAACGCCTCTGGAGGAAATCTCGCACCCATCTCAGATTTCCTTCACTACAAATTCATGCTATCCTCCTTCCAGTCCTCCCTATTCCTTGCCAAACAGGACTACTAACACCAATGGACCAACTCTCTCAGCTCCAGCCCTCGTCGTCTCTTCGCCACCCTTAAACTCCCCTCCTCAAAGTGCCCTCTTGCTCCCACCCACCCCTCACTTTCCCCTCAAACACTAGCCGACTACTTCCACGACAAGGTGCAAAGATCAACCTTGAGTTCACATACCAAGCCACCTCCTCCCCTTCGCCCTCCAACCCCTCCCCCTCAAACCAACCAGCCCTGGCCTCTTTCTCCCTCCTTCCCTGATATCACCGAGGAGGAAACTGCCCGCCTTCTTTCCTCCTCAAATGCACCCCTTGCTCCTCTGATCCGATCCCACACCAACTTACTTAACACCATCTCTCATATGTCATCCCCTCCATCTGCCATATCCTCAACCGCTCTCTCTCCACTGCAACGGTCCCCGACACCTTCAAGCCAAGCTGTAGTCACACCTCTCCTCAAGAAACCATCACTTGACCCTACCTGTCCATTCAACTACCGCCCCATCTCCCTCCTACCCTCCTCTCCAAAATACTTGAACGCGCTGTTCACAGCCGCTGCCTTGATTTTCTCTCCACTCAGGCCATCCTCGATCCGCTTCAATCCGGTTTTCGCCCTCTCCACTCAACAGAAACAGCACTCTCTAAAGTCCTGCAATGACCTGTTCCTTGCCAAATCCAGAGGCCACTAATCCATCCTCATCCTCCTCGATCTATCCGCCGCTTTTGACACTGTCAACCATGACTTACTTCTTGCCACACTGTCCTCAGTTGGGTTCCAGGGCTCTGTCCTCTCCTGGTTCTCCTCCTATCTCTCCCATCGTACCTTCAGAGTACACTCTCATGGATCTTCCTCCACCCCCATCCCGCTCTCTGTTGGAGTTCCCCAGGGATCTGTCCTTGGACCCCTTCTTTTCTCAATCTACACCTCTTCCCTAGGCTCACTGAGCTCATCTCATGGTTTCCACTATCATATTTATGCTGACGACACCCAGCTGTATCTCTCCACACCAGACATCACCGCGGAGACCCAGGCCAAGGTATCGGCCTGCTTATCTGACATTGCTGCTTGGATGTCCAGCCGCCACCTGAAACTGAACATGGCCAAGACCGAGCTTATCGTCTTTCCACCAAAACCCACTTCTCCTCTTTCCCCGCTTTCAATCTCAGTTGATAACACTCTCATCCTCCCCGTCTCATCCGTCCGCAACCTCGGAGTCATCTTCGACTCCTCCCTCTCCTTCTCGGCGCACATCCAGCAGACAGCCAAGACCTGTCACTTCTTCCTCTTTAACATCAACAAAATCGCCCCTTCCTCTCTGAGCACACCACCCGAACTCTCATCCACGCTCTCATTACCTCTCGCCTTGACTACTGCAACCTACTCCTCACTGGCCTCCCACTTAACCACCTATCCCCCTTCAATCCATTCAGAACTCTGCTGCACATCTTATATACCGCCAAAACTGGCATACTCATATCACCCCTCTCCTCAGGTCACTTCACTGGCTTCCGATCAGATACCGCATTCAGTTCAAGCTTCTACTTCTACCTACAAATGCACTCGGTCTGCAGCCCCTCACTACCTCTCTACCCTCATCTCCCCTTACGTTCCCACCCATAACCTCCGCTCACAGGACAAATCCCTCCTCTCAGTACCCTTCTCCACCACCGCCAATTCCAGACTCCGCCCATTCTGCCTCGCCTCACCCTATGCCTGGAATAGACTTCCTGAGCTCCTGCGCCAAGCCCCCTCCCTACCCATCTTCAAAGCCTTACTCAAAGCCCACCTCTTCAATGTTGCTTTCGACACCTAACCTCTATACCTTCAAGTAACCTAGACTACCCCAATTTAATGACCCCTAAACTAACTGTATATTTGTCCTTTAGATTGTAAGCTCATTGAGCAGGGACTGTCTTTCTATGTTAAATTGTACAGCGCTGCGTAACCCTAGTAGCGCTTTAGAAATGTTAAATAGTAGTAGTAGTAGTAGTCCTGCAACCCGATCCGCTGAACGCCTCTGGAGGAAATCTCGTACCCATTCAGACTTCCTTCACTAGAAATTCATACTATCCTCCTTCCATTCCTCCCTATTCCTTGCAAAACAGGACTATTACACCCAATTGACCAACTCTCTCAGCTCTCAAGTGCCCCCCGCTCCCACTCCGCCTTCACTCACTCCTCAATCACTGGCTGACTACTTCCACGACAAGGTACAAAAGATCAACCTTGAGTTCACTACCAAGTCACCACTCCTCTTCAGCCTGTAGCCCTTTCCAATAACCAACCAACTATGGCCTCTTTCTCCTCCTTTTCCTGAGATCACCGAGGATGAAACCTCCCGCCTTCTTTCCTCCTCGAAATGCACCACCTGTTCCTCGATCCCATCCCCACCAACCTACTTAACACCATCTCCCATACTGTCACCCCCTCCATCTGTCGCATCCTTAACCTTTCTCTCTCCACTGCAACTGTTCCTGACACCTTCAAGCACGCCGTAGTCACACCTCTCCTAAAAAACCCATCACTTGACCCTACCTGCCCCTCCAACTACCGCCCTATCTCTCTCCTCCTCTTCCTCTCCAAAATAGTGAACACGCCGTTCACAGTCGCTGCCTTGATTTCTCTCCTCTCATGCCATCCTTGATCCACTTCAATCTGGTTTTCGCCCTCTACACTCGACAGAAACAGCACTCTCTAAAGTCTGCAACGACCTGCTCCTTGCCAAATCCAGAGGCCACTATTCCATCATCATCCTCCTCGATCTATCCGCTGCGTTTGACACTGTCAATCATGATTTACTTCTTGCCACACTGTCCTCTTTTGGCGTTCCAAGGCTCCGTCCTTTCCTGGTTCTCCTCTTATCTCTCCCACCGCACCTTCAGAGTACACTCTCATAGATCTTCCTCCACTCCCATCCCACTATCTGTTGGAGTTCCCCAGGGATCTGTCCTTGGACCCCTTCTCTTCTCAATCTACACCTCCTCCCTAGGCCTCACTGATCTCATCTCATGGTTTCCAGTATCATCTTTATGCTGATGACACCAGCTATATCTCTCCACACCAGACATCACCGCGGAGACCCAGGCCAAGGTTTCGGCCTGCCTATCGACATTACTGCCTGGATGTCCAACCGCCACCTGAAGCTGAACATGTCCAAACCGAGCCCTCGCCCTTTCCACCTAAACCCCACCTCTCCTCTTCCTCCACTCTCTATCTCAG
Organism: Microcaecilia unicolor; assembly: GCF_901765095.1. Classification (NCBI taxonomy): domain Eukaryota; kingdom Metazoa; phylum Chordata; class Amphibia; order Gymnophiona; family Siphonopidae; genus Microcaecilia; species Microcaecilia unicolor. The sequence goes on along the minus strand of NC_044032.1, from coordinate 7,306,837 downwards.
TTGATAACACCATCATCCACCCGTCCCATCTGCCCCGCAACCCTCGGACGTCATCTTCGATTCTTCCCTCTCCTTCTCTGAGCCTATCAACAGACTGCCAAGACCTGTCGCTTCTTCCTACTTCAACATCAGCAAAATTCGCCCTTTCCTATCTGAGCACACCTCACGAACTCTCGTCCCGTTCTCATTACCTCTCGCTTGACTACTGCAATTACTCCTCACCGGCCTCCCCACTTAGCCATCTATCCCCCCTTCAATCCGTCAGAACGCTGCTGCATCGTCTTACTATTCCGCCTAGAACCGATATACTTCATATCACCCCTCTCCTCAAGTCAGTCACTGGCTTCCGATCAGATACCGCACTCCAATTCAAGATTCTCCTCCTTACCTACAAAATGCACCCGGTCTGCAGCTCCTCACTACCTCTCTACCCTCATCTCCCCCTATTGTTCCCGCCCGTAAACCTCCGCTCACAAGACAAATCCTCCTTTCAGTTCCCTTCTCCACCACTGCCAACTCCAGGCTCCGCTCATTCTGCCTTGCCTCACCCTATGCTTGGAACAATCTTCCTCAACCCTACGCCAAGCCCCCTCCCTACCCATCTTCAAATCTCTGCTTAAAACTCACCTCTTCAAGGCTGCTTTCGGCACCTAACCTTTCGTGAAATATAGTCTGCCCTATCAGATGAACTCTACACTTGTCTTTTGACCTGTACACTTGTCTTTAGATTGGTTTAGATTGACTTTAGATTGTACACCTGTCTTTTAGATGTAAGCTCCTTGAGCAGGGACTGTCCTTCCATGTTAAATTGTACAGCGCTGTGTAACCCTAGTAGCGCTTTAGAAATGTTAAGTAGTAGTAGTAGCAGTGTGGGAAAGCTCTAGGCAAGTAAACTTTTGTTTCGTACGTGCAGGATGGTTGATTTTTTCACTGGTGAGACAGAACCCTCGGGAACTTCATGACCCCAACGGTTCCTGAGGTTCCAAAATGCAATCTTAGCACCGACAATCTAATTCCTTGAAGGTATGGAAAATAAGAAAATGTACCCGCAAATTATTAGCACCTTCCCTGACACTCGGAGGGAGGGAGACCCTCACACTCGGAGGGAAGGAGGAGACCCTGACACTCGGAGAGAGGGAGGGAGACACTGAAACTCGGAGGAAGGGAGGGGACCCGAAACTCAGAGGGATGGGGAAGGGATGGGAAGGGGATGGGGAGGGGAGGGAGGGGAATGACCTTGGAACTCGGAGGGAGGGAGGGAGGGACGAGACGACCCTGGAACTCGGAGGGAGGGGGACGACCCTGGAACTCAGAGGGAGGGGAGAAACCTGGAACTCGGAGGAAGGGGAGGACCCTGAACTTGGAGGAGGAAAAGAGGGAGGGGGAGGGGGGCCAACCCTGGAACTTGTAGGGAGGGGACAGGGACAACACTGGAACTCGGAGGGAAGATGAACCTGGAACTTGTAGGGAGGGGACAGGGACAACCATGGAACTCGGAGGGAAGGACGACCCTGGAACTGGGAGGGAGGGGACGCCCGGGACTGGGAGGAGGGAGGAGGAGGGAGGGGGGGCCCTAGCACACACTCTCATTCTCACACACACACTCTCTATCTCACACACTCTCACCCAGTCTCACTCTCTCTCTCTCTGTCAGCACCACACACACTCTCACATTCACTCCTCTCTCACACACTCACTCTCACACACACCCTCTCAAAACAAACACACTCCGAGGAAAACCTTGCTAGCTGCTCGTTTCATTTGTGTCAGAACGGGTCTGTTTTACTAGTCTGTAATAATCCCTTGGTTTGGTTAAAGAATAAGTGCACTGTTCTATCCAATGATGGAGTCGATATATATATACAATCAGAGGTTCTCTCTTAGTATTAGGCAGCTGAACTGCAGTACCAGACAGAACCTAGGGAACAATTAACCTCTAATTAATTCAGAAGGCATCCATACTGCAAGATTCCAGCTGCCCCCACATACATTTATTGCAGATATTCTGAAAAATCAACTGGCTGGGTTTTCCGAAGGACTGTTCAGTTCCTTTGTAGTAATCCCAACATTCTATTTTATTTGGACTGCTAATCTATCTGGTTGTCTACTTGAGATCCTCTCCCCAGCCCTCAGCCAGTAGAGGCAAATGCTACCACTTTCTCTAGAACCCCATCAGTATGTGAATCCTAAGTCTGGCCACTTGGTATCACAATTGAGCAATAGTCAGATGCCCTTTTGTCCAGCAGAGGCTGCAACTGTAACTGAACTTAGGTTGTTGGCATGGCAGTGCAGAGCCCTTACCTCTGAGCCACTGGGCCATCCCTTACTTGTGGGCCCATCATTGCTGAGAGCGGCATGAGTTTGGTTGAAACTGCTGATATACCACTAAAATACCTCTCTAAATGCTTATCACAGAAACCTCCAAATTCAAGGGGGTTCTTTATCATATATCATTGATTTACATTTTTGTCTACAGATTTCACAAGAAAAAGAAGTCCAAAGAAATCAGGAAAGATCCAGATCCAGTAGGGACATCATACCCCTTATACCACCAAATCTGGAAGGTGAGCAGATATAACTAAAAAGGAAGCATGGCTAGTGAAGTGAAGGATCGTACATGCTTGTAAGTCGTGGGCATCAACTAGGTAAGAATAACGTACACGATCGGGTTTTACCGTTAATAGAAGAAAAAACAGCAAATTGAAGTAAGAGCCCCTTCCTCCCCCTTCTCTTTGGTGGGGGAAGTGAATGATCCAGCCTCCTTCCTTGCTTTCTTTGCCTTATTTCTAATCAATAGAAATAGAATAAAATAAAACAGAGAAAGAAAATAAGATGATCCCTTTTTTATTGGACTAACAATACATTTTTTTCCGTCTGCCAAATCGGAAAGAAGTAGAGAGATCGTGGATGCTTTCCAAAGTGCTCTGCTCAAACAGATGGTGACCGAACCCACAAGGGAGGGAGCGATGCTGGATCTGGTGCTCACAAATGGGATAGTGTGTCAAATGTTCCGAGTGGTGTGTCACACCTGAGGAAGCAGTGACCCATCAAACGGTTTGGTTTGATACAACGGCTGAAGTGGAGGGCGGGCACTCTAAACTCACAGTCCTGGATTTCAAGCGTGATGACTTTAGTAAAATGGGGGAATACCTGAGGAAGGAGATGATGGATGGGCTGGAGGACGTACATGAAGTGGAAGGGCAGTGGTCCAGGCTGAAAGAAGTAATAAATAGGGCCACAGACCTTTATGTAAGGAGAGGTAAATAAAGCAAGAGAAAAGGAAACCGATATAGTTCTCCAAGCAAGTGGCTGAGAAATAAAGGCTAAGAGTTAGCGTTCCAGAAATATAGAAAATCTCAAGAAGAGGAAACACGGGGAGGAATACCGGATGAAACTGAAAGAAGCCAAGGAGAGAGGTACGTTCTGGTGAAGGCGCAAGCGGAAAGAACAAATGGCTAGAAATGTAAGGAGGGGCGACAAAAATTTCTTCAGATATATTAGTGAAGAAGAAGGACTAAAAAGGGAATTGTGAGACTAAAAGATACAGCGAACCGCTATGTAGATAATGATGAAGAAAGAAAAAGCCAATTTGCTAAATAGATACTTTTGTTCGGTTTTCACTGAAGAAAATCCTGGAGAAGGACCCGCGAGTGACTGGCAAAACTACACCTGAGAATGGAATGGATATAGTACCGTTCATGGAAGAGAGTGTGTATCACCAACTTGGAAAGCTAAAGGTGGACAAAGCCATGGGGACCCGGACGGGATCCACCCCAGAATTTTTGAGGGAGCTCAGAGAGGTTCTGGCGGGTCCTCTTAAAGATTTGTTTAATAAATCCTTGGAGACGGGAGAGGTTCCGAGGGACTGGAGAATGGCGGAGGTGGTCCCTCTTCACAAAAGTGGTGATAGGGAAGAAGCTGGAAACTACAGGCCGGTAAGCCTCACTTCGGGTTACTGGAAAAGTAATGGAAGCCATGCTGAAGGAAAGGATAGTGAATTTCCTAGAAGCCATAAGTTGCAAAATCCGAGACAACATGGTTTTACCAGAGGGAAATCGTGCCAAACGAATCTCATTGAATTCTTTGATTGGGTAACTGGAGAATTGAATCATCGACGTGCTATAGACGTAATCTACTTAGATTTTAGCAAAGCTTTTGACACGGTTCCCCACAGGAGGCTCTTAAATAAACTAGATGGGCTGAAGATAGGTCTCAAAGTGGTGAACTGGATTAGGAACTGGTTGAAGGACAGACGACAGAGGGTGGTGGTAATGGAGTTCGCTCGGAGGAGGGAAAGGTGAGTAGTGGAGTGCCTCAGGGATCGGTGCTGGGGCCGATTCTGTTCAATATATTTGTGAGTGACATTGCCGAAGGGTTAGAAGGTAAAGTTTGCCTATTTGCGGATGATACTAAGATTTGCAACAGAGTGGACACCCGGGAGGGAGTGGAAAGCATGAAAAGGGATTGGAGGAAGCAAGAAGAATGGTCTAAGGTTTGGCAATTAAAATTCAATGCGAAGAAATGCAAAGTGATGCATTTAGGGAAGTAGAAACCCACGAGAGCCTTATGTGTTAGGTGGGGAGAGTCTGATAGGTACTGAGGGGGAGAGGGATCTTGGGGTGATAGTATCCAAGGATCTGAAGGCAACGAAACAGTGTGACAAGGCGGTGGCCATAGCGAGAAGGTTGCTAGGCTGTATAGAGAGAGGTGTGATCAGCCACGTCGGCCCCGGAGGATTTTAAAGCAAAATCTCAAAATCTCTTTACGGCGTTCCGTCGCGCGAGCGATAGTACTGCGCATGTGCGCACACCTATTCCCGCTCGCCGAGCGGACACGCCCCCTCAGTTATATCCAAAAGATGGAGGAGACAACTCCAAAAGGGGAAGGTGGGAGGGTTTGTGAGAATATGCAGCCTGCTGTCTTCGGAGAACACCTGTTACAGGTAAGTAACTACTCTTTCTCCAAAGACAAGCAGGCTGATATTCTCACAAGTGGGTGACCCCTGGACCTAGGTGTCATTGTTGATGATTCGTTGAAACCCTCTGCTCAGTGTGCAGCGGCAGCAAAGAAAGCAAATAGAATGTTAGGTATTATTAGGAAACAAATGGAAAACAAAAGTGAGGACATTATAATGCCTTTGTATCGCTCCATGGTGCAACCGCACTTTGAATACTGTGTGTAATTCTGGTCACCGTATCTCAAAAGAGATATAGTGAAATGAGAAAATGTACAAAGAAGGGCGATGAAAATGATAAAGGGGATAGGACGACTTCCCTATGAGGGAAGGCTGAAGTGTATATGGCTCTTCTGCTTGGAAAAAAACTGGCTGAGGGGAGATACGATAGAGGTCTATAAAATAATGAGTGGAGTGGAATGGGTAGATGTGAATCACTCGTTTTCTCTTTCCAAAACACTAGGACTAGGGGGCACACAATGAAGTTACAAAGTAGTAAATTTAAAACAAATCAGAGAAAATATTTCTTCACTCAATGTGTAATTAAACTCTGGAATTCTTTGCCAGAGAATGTTGTAAAAGCAGTTAGGTTAGAGAGGTTTGAAAAAAGGTTTGTATAGTTTCCTAAAAGAAAACTCCATAGACCATTATTAAGATGGACTTGGAGAAAATGTATTGTACTGTTTTGGGATCTTATCAGATACTTGTAACCTGGATTGGCCACTGTTGAAAATAGGATGCTGGGTTTGATGGACTTCGATGTGTCCCACTATGGCAATACTTATGTACTTATGTAATGTGAAAAAAAAATGTGATTGGAGAAAAGCGGATGTGATCCCTCAGGACAAAAATGGTGACAGAGAAGATGTGGGAAATTAAAGGCCAGTAAGCCTCACTTCAGTAATTGGAAAAGTAATGAAGGTGCTGCTGAAGGAAAAGACAGTGAACTTTCTAGAATCCAGTGGGTTGCAAGATCCAAGGCAATGTGATTTTACCAAATAAAAATTGTGCCAAAGTTTTGATTTCGTTGACCTGGTAACCAGAGAACTGGATCAAGGATGTGTGCTAGATGTAGTTTATTTGGATTTCAGTAAAGTCTTTGGCATAGTTACTACTACTACTACTACTTAACATTTCTAGAGCGCTACTAGGGTTACGCAGCACTGTACAAATTAACAAAGAAGGACGGTCCCTGCTCAAAGGAGCTTACAATCTAAAGGACAAATGTACAGTCAGTCAAATAGGGGCAGTCTAGATTTCCTGAGTAGAGGTGTAGTGGATAGGTGGGAAGGCGACATTGAAGAGGTGGGCTTTGAGCAATGATTTGAAGATGGGCAGGGAGGGGGCCTGGCGTATGGGCTCAGGGAGTTTGTTCCAAGCATGGGGTGAGGCGAGGCAGAAAGGGCGGAGCCTGGAGTTGGCGGTGGTGGAGAAGGGTACTGAAAGGAGTAGGAACGTAAGGGGAGATGAGGGTAGAGAGGTAAGGAAGGGCTGCAGATCGAGTGCATTTGTAGGTTAGTAGGAGAAGCTTAAACTGTATGCGGTACCTGATCGGAAGCCAGTGAAGTGACTTGAGGAGAGGGGTGATATGAGTATATCGGTCGAGGCGGAACATAAGACATGCAGCACAGTTCTGAATGGACTGAAGGGGGATAGATGGCTAAGTGGGAGGCCAGTGAGTAGGTTGCAGTAATCAAGGCGAGAGGTAATGAGAGAGTGGATGAGAGTTTGGGTGGTGTGCTCAGAGAGGAAAGGGCGAATTTTGGCTAATGTTATAGAGGAAGAAGCGACAGGTCTTGGCTATCTGCTGGATATGCGCAGAGAAGGAGAGGGAGGAGTCGAAGATGACACCAAGGTTGCGGGCAGATGAGACGGGGATGATGAGGGTGTTATCAACTGAGATAGAGAGTGAAGGGAGAGGAGAAGTGGGTTTTTTAGTGGGAAGACAATAAGTTCGGTCTTGGCCATGTTCAGTTTCAGGTGGCAGTTGGGCATCCAGGCAGCAATGTTGGATAAGCAGGCCGATACTTTGGCCTGGGATTCCGCAGTGATGTCTGGTGTGGACAGATAAAGCTGGGTGTCGTCAACATAAAGATGATAGTGGAAACCATGAGATGAGATCAGGGAGCCCAGGGAAGAGGTGTAGATTGAAAAAAGAAGGGGTCCAAGGGCAGATCCCTGAGGAACCCCAACAGAGAGCGGGATAGGGGTGGAGGACGAACCATGAGAGTGTACTCTGAAGGTATGATGGAAGAGATAAGAGGAGAACCAGTAGAGGACAGAGCCCTGGAACCCAAAAGAGGACAGTGTGTCAAGAAGTAAGTTGTGATGACAGTGTCATAGTTCCTGATAGGAGGCTTATAAATAAACTGAACGGGTTGAAGTTAGAACCCGCAGTGGTGAACTGGATTGGAAACTGGCTGACTGATAGACAGAGGATGGTAGTAAATAGAATTCACTTGGAGAAAAGTGAGTATTGGAGTGCCTCAGGGATCAGTACTGGGGCTAATTTTATTCAATATATTTATGAGTGACATTGCTGAAGGGTTAGAAGGAAAATTAGATTTCTTTTCTTTTTTTTTGGCAGATGACATAAAGATATACAAAAGAGTGATTACCCTGGCGGGAGTAGACAGCATGAAAAGTGATCTACCAAAATTAGAAGACTGGTCTAATATTTGGCACTTTAAATGAATGTGAAGAAATGCAGAATAATGCACTAGGGTGTAAAAATTCAAAGGACTTGTATGTGATAGGGGCGAAAGACTGATATGCGTAGATATAGAGTGATGGTATCTGAGGCTCTCATGGTGGCGAAACATGTGACAATGTAGCCAAAGTTGGCCACCAAACCAAATCAGCAAATAGCCAGTTGTATTTATTGGCAGCCCAGGCCTGAGACTTAGGTTCAGGATCTAAAATTGACAAGAAAAGTACAGGCCTTTAGCCGAAATCTGAACTCTGAAGTTCCAGCAAGCTCTTGAGCTATTGGGACACACCATGCAGCAAAATCAGGAAGGAGCTAGGGTGCAAAAACCTCATAAACGGGATACAGATGGCTCCTCAAGCCAGGTGCAAGGTCTTGCTTAAATTTGGCAAGCTAAAGATGAGAACATGTTCACGAGATAAAGCTACTCATTAACATAGCCAAACAGTGTTAACCATGACATAACATAGGTCCAATCAGATGTGCTTACTGTCATATTACCTGTATCCTGTATGAACATATAAAAGTTAGGGTACATCCTGCTTCAAGTTAGAGAGGGGCAACCCTCCTCTCTCTCCAGGGGAAACCAATGTAGCGCAAGAGAATTGGCAAATTACCTGATTGCTTTCCCATGTAGACTTTGATTGGTAAAAGAAATCATGAAAGACTGAGTCCCAGAAAGCACCTGTTTGCATCTGGGACACTATATTCCTATAACCAATTGATTATACATGCCAATTGTATATTCCTTAGTGTCGCAGAAATAAAAGTGATTACGAGTAGAAATATTCTGTAACAAGCTTTGGTAAGTTACAATAAGTACATAAGTAATGCCACACTGGGAAAAGACCAAGGGTCCATCGAGCCCAGCGTCCTGTCCACGACAGCGGCCAATCCAGGCCAAGGGCACCTGGTGAGCTTCCCAAACGTACAAACATTCTATACATGTTATTCCTGGAATTGTGGATTTTTCCCAAATCCATTTAGTAGTGGTTTATGGACTTGTCCTTTAGGAAACTGTCTAACCCTTTTTTTAAACTCTGCCAAGCTAACCGCCTTCACCACATTCTCCGGCAACGAATTCCAGAGTTTAATTACGCGTTGGGTGAAGAAACATTTTCTCCGATTTGTTTTAAATTTACTACACTGTAGTTTCATCGCATGCCCCCTAGTCCTAGTAGTTTTGGAAAGCGTGAACAGACGCTTCACATCCACCTGCTCCACTCCACTCATTATTTTATATACCTCTATCATGTCTCCCCTCAGCTGTCTCTTCTCCAAGCTGAAAAGCCCTAGCCTCCTTAGTCTTTCTTCATAGGGAAGTCGTCCCATCCCCGCTATCATTTTAGTCACCCTTCGCTGCACCTTTTCCAATTCCACTATATCTTTCTTGAGATGCGGCGACCAGAATTGGACACAATACTCGGTCGCACCATGGAGCGATATAATGGCATTATAACATCCTCACACCTGTTTTCCATACCTTTCCTAATAATACCCAACATTCTATTCGCTTTCCGATCTGCAGCAGCACACTGAGCAGAAGGTTTCAGTGTATTATCGATGACGACACCCAGATCCCTTTCTTGGTCCGTAACTCCTAACGTGGAACCTTGCATGACGTAGCTATAATTCGGGTTCTTTTTTCCCACATGCATCACCTTGCAGTTGCTCACATTAAACGTCATCTGCCATTTAGCCGCCCCAGTCGCCCAGTCTCGTAAGATCCTTCTGTAATTTTTCACAATCCTGTCGCGATGTTAACGACTTTTGAATAACTTATAATCTGTATAACTAAACTATCTCTCCTTCTCCTCCTTAATATCTATATAAATAACTCTCACCTCTAATTCTGAAGCTCACTGTGTGGCAGGGAAGCACTGAAGCCCTGTACTGTTCTAGGCGGTCAGCAGTGCTCACTCTCACTGTGACTCATAGACCCGCCCTCAGCCACGCCCCATCCAGACATAATTCTCAACCCCAACGTTCTAATGAAGCGCGAAGCTCCACCCACTTCCGAGGTTGTGTAGACCACTGTTCCCCCATGACTGTGTGCCCTGCCCTCGAGTCACAATGTTATGACGTGAAGGGCGGAGCACTGACAGTCACCCAATGGGCTGCAGTGTATCTCCGCCCTTGCGTCAACACACGATGATGTCGATGGCAGGGCGGGGAAGGCAGAAGGCACACAAAACCGCGACGCGTTTGGTGTGCGCAGAGGCAGACAGCTCCGTGCCCGTGTCCGTGCTTTTACAGTCCTCCCCTTCTCCCCACCACCTGATCCATCCTGGGCTCTGCACTGGTAACCTGAGCCCCAGTGGCAGGATCGGGTTCTTCTGCCTTCCAGAGCAACTCCCGGAAAATAGGGATTTATTATTACACTCTGAACAGCTTTCCACAAGCGATCAGACCTGCTTTTAAAACTGCCATGCAACCCTATGCAACCTCGGCGAACAGCAAAGTAAATATTTGAAGGTTCACGCATTATTTTGGAAGCGAGGGTGCGCTGGGCGCTTTCTGAGGTGCTGTTGTTGGTGCGGGGTCATCTGTCAGTCAGCAGAATGATAACTCTATCCCTGGCTGACCCCTTGCATCCGTTACCTTCGCTCCTGTCTCCGCTTATAATGCCACTCTCTCCTCTGCTCTGGACACCCTCGCACCACCCACCTCTCGTCCCACAAGGCGTACCAATCCCCAGCCTTGGCTGACCCCTTGCATCCGTCAACTTCGCTCCTGCACCCGATCTACTGAACGCCTCTGGAGGAAATCTCGCACCCACTCAGATTTCCTTCACTACAAATTCATGCTATCCTCCTTCCAGTCCTCCCTATTCCTTGCCAAACAGGACTACTACACCCAATTGACCAACTCTCTCAGCTCCAGCCCTCGTCGTCTCTTCGCCACCCTTAACTCCCTCCTCAAAGTGCCCTCTGCTCCCACCCACCCCCTCACTTTCCCCTCAAACACTAGCCGACTACTTCCACGACAAGGTGCAAAAGATCAACCTTGAGTTCACTACCAAGCCACCTCCTCCCCTTCGCCCTCCAACCCTCCCCCTCAACCAACCAGCCCTGGCCTCTTTCTCCTCCTTCCCTGATATCACCGAGGAGGAAACTGCCCGCCTTCTTTCCTCCTCAAAATGCACCACTTGCTCCTCTGATCCGATCCCCACCAACTTACTTAACACCATCTCTCATACTGTCATCCCCTCCATCTGCCATATCCTCAACCGCTCTCTCTCCACTGCAACGGTCCCCGACACCTTCAAGCAAGCTGTAGTCACACCTCTCCTCAAGAAACCATCACTTGACCCTACCTGTCCCTTCAACTACCGCCCCATCTCCCTCCTACCCTTCCTCTCCAAAATACTTGAACGCGCTGTTCACAGCCGCTGCCTTGATTTTCTCTCCACTCAGGCCATCCTCGATCCGCTTCAATCCGGTTTTCGCCCTCTCCACTCAACAGAAACAGCACTCTCTAAAGTCTGCAATGACCTGTTCCTTGCCAAATCCAGAGGCCACTAATCCATCCTCATCCTCCTCGATCTATCCGCCGCTTTTGACACTGTCAACCATGACTTACTTCTTGCCACACTGTCCTCAGTTGGGTTCCAGGGCTCTGTCCTCTCCTGGTTCTCCTCCTATCTCTCCCATCGTACCTTCAGAGTACACTCTCATGGATCTTCCTCCACCCCCATCCCGCTCTCTGTTGGAGTTCCCCAGGGATCTGTCCTTGGACCCCTTCTTTTCTCAATCTACACCTCTTCCCTAGGCTCACTGAGCTCATCTCATGGTTTCCACTATCATATTTATGCTGACGACACCCAGCTGTATCTCTCCACACCAGACATCCCCGCGGAGACCCAGGCCAAGGTATCGGCCTGCTTATCTGACATTGCTGCTTGGATGTCCAGCCGCCACCTGAAACTGAACATGGCCAAGACCGAGCTTATCGTCTTTCCACCAAAACCCACTTCTCCTCTTTCCCCGCTTTCAATCTCAGTTGATAACACTCTCATCCTCCCCGTCTCATCCGTCCGCAACCTCGGAGTCATCTTCGACTCCTCCCTCTCCTTCTCGGCGCACATCCAGCAGACAGCCAAGACCTGTCACTTCTTCCTCTTTAACATCAACAAAATTCGCCCCTTCCTCTCTGAGCACACCACCCGAACTCTCATCCACGCTCTCATTACCTCTCGCCTTGACTACTGCAACCTACTCCTCACTGGCCTCCCACTTAACCACCTATCCCCCCTTCAATCCATTCAGAACTCTGCTGCACATCTTATATACCGCCAAAACTGGCATACTCATATCACCCCTCTCCTCAGGTCACTTCACTGGCTTCCGATCAGATACCGCATTCAGTTCAAGCTTCTACTTCTTACCTACAAATGCACTCGGTCTGCAGCCCCTCACTACCTCTCTACCCTCATCTCCCCTTACGTTCCCACCCATAACCTCCGCTCACAGGACAAATCCCTCCTCTCAGTACCCTTCTCCACCACCGCCAATTCCAGACTCCGCCCATTCTGCCTCGCCTCACCCTATGCCTGGAATAGACTTCCTGAGCTCCTGCGCCAAGCCCCCTCCCTACCCATCTTCAAAGCCTTACTCAAAGCCCACCTCTTCAATGTTGCTTTCGACACCTAACCTCTATACCTTCAAGTAACCTAGACTACCCCAATTTAATGACCCCTAAACTAACTGTATATTTGTCCTTTAGATTGTAAGCTCATTGAGCAGGGACTGTCTTTCTATGTTAAATTGTACAGCGCTGCGTAACCCTAGTAGCGCTTTAGAAATGTTAAATAGTAGTAGTAGTAGTAGTCCTGCACCCGATCCGCTGAACGCCTCTGGAGGAAATCTCGTACCCATTCAGACTTCCTTCACTAGAAATTCATACTATCCTCCTTCCATTCCTCCCTATTCCTTGCAAAACAGGACTATTACACCCAATTGACCAACTCTCTCAGCTCTCAAAGTGCCCCCCGCTCCCACTCCGCCTTCACTCACTCCTCAATCACTGGCTGACTACTTCCACGACAAGGTACAAAAGATCAACCTTGAGTTCACTACCAAGTCACCACCTCCTCTTCAGCCTGTAGCCCTTTCCAATAACCAACCAACTATGGCCTCTTTCTCCTCCTTTCCTGAGATCACCGAGGATGAAACCTCCCGCCTTCTTTCCTCCTCGAAATGCACCACCTGTTCCTCCGATCCCATCCCCACCAACCTACTTAACACCATCTCCCATACTGTCACCCCCTCCATCTGTCGCATCCTTAACCTTTCTCTCTCCACTGCAACTGTTCCTGACACCTTCAAGCACGCCGTAGTCACACCTCTCCTAAAAAACCCATCACTTGACCCTACCTGCCCCTCCAACTACCGCCCTATCTCTCTCCTCCTCTTCCTCTCCAAAATAGTTGAACACGCCGTTCACAGTCGCTGCCTTGATTTTCTCTCCTCTCATGCCATCCTTGATCCACTTCAATCTGGTTTTCGCCCTCTACACTCGACAGAAAACAGCACTCTCTAAAGTCTGCAACGACCTGCTCCTTGCCAAATCCAGAGGCCACTATTCCATCCTCATCCTCCTCGATCTATCCGCTGCGTTTGACACTGTCAATCATGATTTACTTCTTGCCACACTGTCCTCTTTTGGGTTCCAAGGCTCCGTCCTTTCCTGGTTCTCCTCTTATCTCTCCCACCGCACCTTCAGAGTACACTCTCATAGATCTTCCTCCACTCCCATCCCACTATCTGTTGGAGTTCCCCAGGGATCTGTCCTTGGACCCCTTCTCTTCTCAATCTACACCTCCTCCCTAGGCTCACTGATCTCATCTCATGGTTTCCAGTATCATCTTTATGCTGATGACACCCAGCTATATCTCTCCACACCAGACATCACCGCGGAGACCCAGGCCAAGGTTTCGGCCTGCCTATCGACATTACTGCCTGGATGTCCAACCGCCACCTGAAGCTGAACATGTCCAAAACCGAGCCCCTCGCCTTTCCACCTAAACCCACCTCTCCTCTTCCTCCACTCTCTATCTCAGTTGATAACACCCTCATCCACCCCGTCCCATCTGCCCGCAACCTCGGAGTCATCTTCGATTCTTCCCTCTCCTTCTCTGCGCATATCCAACAGACTGCCAAGACCTGTCGCTTCTTCCTCTTCAACATCAGCAAAATTCGCCCTTTCCTATCTGAGCACACCTCACGAACTCTCGTCCACGTTCTCATTACCTCTCGCCTTGACTACTGCAACTTACTCCTCACCGGCCTCCCACTTAGCCATCTATCCCCCCTTCAATCCGTTCAGAACGCTGCTGCACGTCTTATATTCCGCCAGAACCGATATACTCATATCACCCCTCTCCTCAAGTCAGTTCACTGGCTTCCGATCAGATACCGCATACAATTCAAGATTCTCCTCCTTACCTACAAATGCACCCGGTCTGCAGCTCCTCACTACCTCTCTACCCTCATCTCCCCCTATGTTCCCGCCCGTAACCTCCGCTCACAAGACAAATCCCTCCTTTCAGTTCCCTTCTCCACCACTGCCAACTCCAGGCTCCGCTCATTCTGCCTTGCCTCACCCTATGCTTGGAACAATCTTCCTCAACCCCTACGCCAAGCCCCCTCCCTACCCATCTTCAAATCTCTGCTTAAAACTCACCTCTTCAAGGCTGCTTTCGGCACCTAACCTTTCGTGAAATATAGTATGCCCTATCAGATGAACTCTACACTTGTCTTTTGACTGTACACTTGTCTTTAGATTGTTTAGATTGACTTTAGATTGTACACCTGTCTTTTAGATTGTAAGCTCCTTGAGCAGGGACTGTCCTTCCATGTTAAATTGTACAGCGCTGTGTAACCCTAGTAGCGCTTTAGAAATGTTAAGTAGTAGTAGTAGCAGTGTGGGAAAGCTCTAGGCAAGTAAACTTTTGTTTCGTACGTGCAGGATGGTTTGATTTTTCACTGTTGAGACAGAAACCCTCGGGAACTTCATGACCCCAAAGGTTCCTGAGGTTCCAAAATGCAATCTTAGCACCGACAATCTAATTCCTTGAAGGTATGGAAAATAAGAAAATTGTACACGCAAATTATTAGCACTCTCCCTGACACTCGGAGGGAGGGAGACCCTCACACTCGGAGGGAAGGAGGGAGACCCTGACACTCGGAGAGAGGGAGGGAGACACTGAAACTCGGAGGAAGGGAGGGGACCCTGAAACTCAGAGGGATGGGGAAGGGATGGGAAGGGGATGGGGAGGGGAGGGGAGGGGATGACCTTGGAACTCGGAGGGAGGGAGGGAGGGACGAGACGACCCTGGAACTCGGAGGGAGGGGGACGACCCTGGAACTCAGAGGGAGGGGAGAAACCTGGAACTCGGAGGAAGGGGAGGACCCTGGAACTTGGAGGGAGGAAAAGAGGGAGGGGGAGGGGGGCCACCCTGGAACTTGTAGGGAGGGGACAGGGACAACCCTGGAACTCGGAGGGAAGATGAACCTGGAACTTGTAGGGAGGGGACAGGGACAACCATGGAACTCGGAGGGAAGACGACCCTGGAACTGGGAGGGAGGGGACGCCCCGGGACTGGGAGGGAGGGAGGGAGGGAGGGAGGGAGGGGGGGCCCTAGCACACACTCTCATTCTCACACACACACTCTCTATCTCACACACTCTCACCCAGTCTCACTCTCTCTCTCTCTGTCAGACACACACACACTCTCACATTCACTCTCTCTCACACACTCACTCTCACACACACCCTCTCAAACAAACACACTCCGAGGAAAACCTTGCTAGCGCTCGTTTCATTTGTGTCAGAAACGGGTCTGTTTTACTAGTCTGTTAATAATCCCTTGGTTTGGTTAAAGAATAAGTGCACTGTTCTATCCAATGATGGAGTCAGATATATATATACAATCAGAGGTTCTCTCTAGTATTAGGCAGCTGAACTGCAGTACCAGACAGAACCTAGGGAACAATTAACCTCTAATTAATTCAGAAGGCATCCATACTGCAAGATTCCAGCTGCCCCACATACATTTATTGCAGATATTCTGAAAAATCAACTGGCTGGGTTTTCCGAAGGACTGTTCATTTCCTTTGTAGGTAATCCCAACATTCTATTTTATTTGGACTGCTAATCTATCTGGTTGTCTACTTGAGATCCTCTCCCCCAGCCCTCAGCCAGTAGAGGCACATGCTACCACTTTCTCTAGAACCCATCAGATGTGAATCCTAAGTCTGGCCACTTGGTATCACAATTGAGCAATAGTCAAGATGCCCTTTTGTCCAGCAGAGGCTGCAACTGTAAACTGAACTTAGGTTGTTGGCATGGCAGTGCAGAGCCCTTACCTCTGAGCCACTGGGCCATCCCTTACTTGTGGGCACATCATTGCTGAGAGCGGCATGAGTTTGTTGAAACTGCTGATATACCACTAAAATACTCTCTAAATGCTTATCACAGAAACCTCCAAATTCAAGGGGTTCTTTATCATATATCATTGATTTACATTTTTGTCTACAGATTTCATGAGAAAAGAAGTCCAAAGAAATCAGGAAAGATCCAGATCCAGTAGGACATCAGAAGGGCCTTTTACCACAAATCTGCAAGGTGAGCAGATATAACTAAAAAGGAAGCATGGCTAGTGAAGTGAAGGATCGTACATGCTTGTAAGTGGTGGGCATCAACTAGGTAAGAATAAACGTACACGATCGGGTTTTACCGTTAATAGAAGAAAAAAACGGAAAATGAAGTAAGAGCCCCTTCCTCCCTTCTCTCTTTGGTGGGGGAAGTGAATGATCCAGCCTCCTTCCTTGCTTTCTTTGCCTTTTAGGTAATCAATAGAAATAGAATAACATAAAACAGAGAAAAGAAAATCAGATGATACCTTTTTTATTGAACTAACAATACATTTTTTGATTAGCTTTCGAAGGTAGCCCTTCTTCGATAGATCAGAAATAAGCAAATTTTGATAAGTAACAGCATATATAAGTGAAACATCAAAGTATTTCAGTGACAGTCTGAAAGGATGAGGGAGGGGGTGGGCTAGGTGAGAAGCAGAGAGAGCTGAGAGGATGAGGGACAGGGAAATATGCATGGTGATCAGAGAGTGACAAAGCAGTGGAGTTTCATGGCTTATAATGGGCTAGAAAACCCAGATCTTTGTTAAGTCCTGTCTGGTGGGTGTCAAAATATTTAAACATTCTGACTTCAAAGGTCTCACATTCCTGGATTGTTTTAAAGTTCCCTTTTAGTATTCTTACCATAAAATCATTGGTTCGGTGTTCTGGTTTTGCAAAGTGCTGTCCCCCAGAGGTAACATCCTGGTTAGCGTTGGCATTTTTCATATGATGTCTATGTAAATTAAATCTCTTCTTCAGCATCTGGCTTGTTTCTCCAATATAGCACCCTTCATCACATTTTTTACACTGTATGACATATACTACATTGGAAGATGAGCATGTGAAGGATTCCTTTATGTTGAATATTTTTCCTTTGTGAATGACCATGGGGTCTTGTGAAATGTTCTGGCATAGTTTGGGACCGGACGGGATCCACCCCAGGATATTGAGGGAGCTCAGAGAGGTTCTGGCGGATCCTCTTACAGATTTGTTTAACAAATCCTTGCAGACGGGAGAGGTTCCGAGGAATTGGAGAACGGCGGATGTGGTCCCTCTTCACAAAAGTGGCAATAGGGAAGAAGCTGGAAACTACAGGCCGGTAAGCCTCACTTCGGTTATTAGAAAAGTAATGGAAGCGATGCTGAAGGAAAGGATAGTGAATTTCCTGGAAACTAATAAGTTGCAAGATCCGAGACAACATGGTTTTACCAAAGGGAAATCGTGCCAAACGAATCTCATTGAGTTCTTTGATTGGGTGATCGGAGAACTGAATCAGGGACGAGCTATAGACGTAATCTACTTAGATTTCAGCAAAGCTTTTGACACGGTTCCCCACAGGAGGCTCTTAAATAAACTGGACGGGCTGAAGATAGGACCTGAAGTGGTGAACTGGATTAGGAACTGGTTGACGGACAGATGCCAGAGGGTGGTGGTTAATGGAATTCGCTTGGATGAGGGAAAGGTGAGTAGTGGAGTGCCTCGGGGATCGGTGCTGGGGCCGATTCTGTTCAATATATTTGTGAGTGACATTGCCGAAGCGTTAGAAGGTAAAGTTTGCCTATTTGCGGATGATACTAAGATCTGTAACAGAGTGGACACCAAGGAGGGAGTGGAAAACATGAAAAAGGATCTAAGGAAGCTAGCAGAATGGTCTAAGGTTTGGCAATGCGAAGAAATGCAAAGAGATGCAGTTAGGGAATAGAAATCCACGGGAGACGTATGTGTTAGGCGGTGAGAGTCTGATAGGTACGGACAGGGAGAGGGATCTTGGGGTGATAGTATCTGAGGATCTGAAGGCAAAGAAACAGTGTGACAAGGTGGTGGCCGTAACTAGAAGGTTGGTAGGCTGTATAGAGAGATCAGCAGAAGAAAAGAAGTTTTAATGCCCCTGTATAAGTCGTTGGTGAGGCCCCACCCTGGAGTATTGTGTTCAGTTTTGGAGGCCGTATCTTGCTAAGGATATAAAAAGAATTGAAGCGGTGCAAAGAAAAGCTACGAGAATGGTATGGGATTTGCGTTAGAAGACGTATGAGGAGAGACTTGCTGACCTGAACATATATACCCTGGAGGAAAGGAGAAACAGGGGTGATATGATACAGACGTTCAAATATTTGAAAGATATTAATCCGCAAACGAAGCTTTTCCGGAGATGGGAAGGCAGTAGAACTAGAGGACATGAAATGAGATTGAAGGGGGGCAGACTCAAGAAAAATGTCAGGAAGTATTTTTTCATGGAGAGAGTGGTGGATGCTTGGAATGCCCTCCCGCGGGAGGTGGTGGAGATGAAAACGGTAACGGAATTCAAACATGCATGGAATAAACATAAAGAAATTCTGTTCAGAAGGAAGAGATCCTCAGGAGCTTAGCGGGGATTGGATGGCAGAGCCGGTGGTGGGAGGCGGGGCTGGTGGTTGGGAAGCAGGGCTAGTGCTGGGCAGACTTATACAGTCTGTGCCCTGAAAAAGACAGATAGAAATCAAGGTCAGGTATACAGAAAAAGTAGCACATATGAGTTATCTTGTTGGGCAGACTGGATGGACCGTGCAGGTCTTTTTCTGCTGTCATCTACTATGTTTGCAGCTGGATATATTGCAAGGATGTGTGCCATTCTCTTCTTTTTGATACTCTGTTGGGAGCTTACTTCTCAATAGCTTGTGTTTTTAATTGAGTGGCTGTCGGAAGGCCAGCACTGGTGGGGATGGGAATATCTCTTTCAGTAATTCATCCTCCTGGAGTAGTGGTTGTAGATCTTTTATGATTTTTCTCTATTTTTCCATCTCTGGGTTGTATGTCACTACTACCACTACTACTACTACTACTACTATTTAGCATTTCTATAGCGCTACAAGGCGTACGCAGCACTGCACAAACATAGAAGAAAGACAGTCCCTGCTCAAAGAGCTTACAATCTAATAGACAAAAAAAATAAATAAAGTAAGCAAATCAAATCAATTAATGTGAACGGGAAGGAAGAGAGGAGGGTAGGTGGAGGCGAGTGGTTACAAGTGGCTATGAGTCAAAAGCAATGTTAAAGAGGTGGGCTTTCAGTCTAGATTTAAAGGTGGCCAAGGATGGGGCAAGACGTAGGGGCTCAGGAAGTTTATTCCAGGTGTAGGGTGCAGCGAGACAGAAGGCGCAAAGTCTGGAGTTGGCAGTAGTGGAAAAGGGAACAGATAAGAAGGATTTATCCATGGAGCGGAGTGCACGGGAAGGGGTGTAGGGAAGGACGAGTGTGGAGAGATACTGGGGAGCAGCAGAGTGAGTACATTTATAGGTTAGTAGAAGAAGTTTGAACAGGATGCGAAAACGGATAGGAAGCCAGTGAAGGGTCTTGAGGAGAGGGGTAGTATGAGTAAAGCGACCCTGGCGGAAGACGAGACGGGCAGCAGAGTTTTGAACCGACTGGAGGGGGGAGAGGTGACTAAGTGGGAGGCCAGCAAGAAGCAGATTGCAGTAGTCTAAACGAGAGGTGACAAGGGTGTGGATGAAGGTTTTGGTAGAGTGCTCGGAAAGAAATGGGCGCAGTTTATGGATGTTGTAAAGAAAGAAATGACAGGTCTTGGCAATCTGCTGGATATGAGCAGAGAAGGAGAGAGAAGAGTCAAAGATGACCCCAAGGTTTCGAACTGAGGAGACAGGGAGAATGAGAGAGCCATCAACAGAAATAGAAAACGGGGGGCGCGGGGAGGTGGGTTTGGGGGGGAAATGAGAAGCTCGGTTTTGGTCATATTTAATTTCAGATGGCGTTGAGACATCCAGACAGCAATGTCAGACAAGCACGCTGAAACTTTGGTTTGGATGCAAGGTGAGATATCAGGGGTAGAAAGGTAGATTTGGGAGTCATCAGCATAGAGATGGTAGGAAAAAGCCATGGGATGAGATTAATGAACCAAGGGAAGAAGTGTAGATAGAAAAGAGGAGGGGACCAAGAACAGAACCCTGAGGTACGCCGACAGGCAGAGGGATAGAAGTAGAAGAGGATCCACCAGAGTGAACACTAAAGGTGCGGAGGGAGAGGTAGGAAGAGAACCAGGAAATGACAGAGCCCTGGAATCCAAGTGAGGACAGGGTATCGAGAAGTATGCTGTGATCAACAGTGTCAAAAGCAGCGGAAAGATCAAGAAGAATGAGGATGGAATATTGACCTCTGGATTTAGCCAGTAATAGGTCATTGGAGACTTTAGTAAGCGCAGTTTCGGTTGAGTGGAGAGGGCGAAAACCAGATTGTAGTGGGTCAAGAATAGCATGTGGAGAGAAAATCAAGGCAGTGGCGGTGAACAGCACGCTCAAGTAATTTGGAGAGAAAAGGAAGGAGGGAGATGGGTCGGTAATTAGAGGGACAAGTAGGGTCGAGTGAAGGCTTCTTAAGGAGAGGTGTGACCACAGCATGTTTAAAGGCAGCAGGGACAGTCACAGTGGAAAGTGAGAGATTGAGAATGTGACAGATAAAAGGAATAAGAGCAGGAGAGATGGAGTTAAGAAGGTGGGTGGGAATGGGATCAGAGGAACAGGTGGTACATTTTGAGGAAGAAAGGAGAAGTGTAGTTTCCTCAATAGTAACTTCAGGAAAGGAGGAAAGTGAATGAGGGGAAGGAGAGAGAGGGGAACGGACTAGTGGAGGGAGAGGTGGTGAGGTAGAGAAAGCAAGGTTCATCTTTTGAACCTTGTTGTGAAAGAATTCAGCAAGGGTCTGAGGAGATAATGAAGGGGGAGTTGGGGGAGGGGGCACCTTGAGGAGAGAGTTCAATGTGGTGAAGAGAAGTCGAGGATTAGAGCCAAGAGAGTTGGTCAGTTGGATATAATAATCCTGTTTGGCACGTAAAAGAGCAGATTGGAAGGAGGTCAGCATGAACTTAAAGTGTAGGAAATCAGCAAGGGCCCGAGATTTCCACCAGAGGCGTTCGGCGGAGCGGGTACAGGAACGTAGGTAGCGGATATTAGAAGTCAGCCAAGGTTGGGGTTTTGTACGCCTTACAGGGCGGGTCATCAAAGGTGCAAGAGTGTCTAAGGCAGAGGATAGAGTATTGTTGGAAGAAGAAACAGCCTCGTTGACAGACGTGGATGGTGCCACAGTAGAGAGGAGGTTTGAAACATGGGAGGATAGAGATGAAGGGTCAATATCGTGAAGATTCCTAGATAAATTAGATAAGATAGGACGGGACTGGGAGGGAGGAGATTTAAGTGTGAAAGTTATAAGATGGTGATCAGAGGAGGGAAGATCAGAGGCAAGGAAACTAGAGGGTGAACAGTTGGAGGAGAAGATGAGATCAAGACAGTGACCATTTTGATGAGTGGGGGAGGTGGAGCATAGTTGGAGATTAAAGGAGGATGTTAAAGCGAGTAACTTGGAAATATAAGAGTTGGAAGGATCATTAGCAGGAATATTAAAGTCACCAAGGATGAGAGAGGGGGAGGAAGGATCATGGAAGAAGGCAAGCCAGGCATCAAAGTCACTGAGAAAGGATGAAAGGGACTTATCAGGGGGACGATAAATGACCGCTATTCGAAGAGGCAGAGGAGAGAAAAGGTGGATAGAGTGGACTTCAAAGGAGGAAAAACAGTGAGATTGAGGTGGAAGAAGGGGTTGAAATCTGGAGAAGGGAGAGAGAAGTAGTCCAACACCGCCCCCATGGCCAGCAGGGCGAGGAGTATGTGAAAATAGATAACCGTCATGGCACAGGGCTGCAACTGAAGCAGAGTCATCAGGGCAGAGCCAGGTTTCTGTTATGGCGAGCAGATGGAGGTGACGCGAGATAAAGAGGTCCTGGATATAGGGGAGTTTGTTACAGATAGAGCGGGCATTCCATAGGGTGCAAGAGAAGGGCAAAGAAGAGGAGGGGAGTAAAGAAATAGAGATGAGGTTAGAGAGGTCGCAGTGAGATCTGTAGAGTTGGGATAATAGTTGGTGAGGGGGGCCAGGACTGGGATTGATGTCACCGGCTGAGAGTAAGAGAAGGAGTAAAAGAGAGCGCAGGAGAGTAGGAGAGGTGTGGCCACGAAGGCGTCGAAGGCGAGAGGTATTTAGGTGGAATGGGGAAGGCAAAATGGACGGAAGAAAGAGGCAGAGATTAAAAGCCAAGAGGGAGGAAGAGGGTAGGAGAGAAGGTGAGGTGATGAAGTCGATGGATGGGCAGTAAGTTCCTGTAGCGGAGAGAGGTAGGGGGTGAGGGAAAAGATTAGGAAGGGACAGGGCTAGGAAGAGAATGTGAATAGGGGCCATAAATGACTGAGGTACTTTAGCAACTGGGAAGAAGATTAGATGTAAAGAGAAAAATGCCCCTAGAGCGGAGGCCCTGAGTGGATCGGAGTGGACCTGGGTGTCACCCTGGAGAAGGCTGTAAGGATATGCAGATGAGCTGCAAGTCCTCCACAGCACCTGAAAGGCAGCCGGTGGTAGAGCTGGGCACCTCTCAGCTGAGGAAAGGCTTACCAGGGGTTAGGCCGAAGCCAGCATTCCTCCCCCTGAGGGTCGCCTGAGGGATTCTGTCTGTGGCTTTCTTATACTGTAGTAGATTTTCCCTGGGTGTTTTATTTATTTATTTATTTATTTATTTATTTATTAGTAGCATTTGTATCCCACATTTTACCACCAATTTGCAGGCTCAATGTGGTTTACATTTGCCGTAATGGTGGTTGCCATTTCCGGTTAGCAAAATTACAAATGGTGTTACATTAAGGTGCATACATACATGGTAACATACATGGTACATAGCATATATGGAACTAATCATGGTATATATTGTAGCTGGGTCACCCCCCCCCCAGGACCCAGCCGGGCTCGACCCTGCTTAGCTGCCTCCTCCTTCACACGGCTGTTGCCTCACTCCACAGCAATCTGGTTGCTCTGAGCCTCAGCTCCAGGCCATAAGAATTTTCAGGACTTCTTCCCCCCTCTGTTCCCTGCACAGAGGCACATCCACAGCCCAACGTTTACAAGTAAGAGAGCTTTATTTTCTTGCTTCCAGTTAACATAAACGCCCAGGAACATCTTAACTCCAGGTTGTTCAGGCTTGCTGCCCCAAAGCACAATTCAGGTTCAAAACAGTCCATATAACTTCACTTCACTTTAGCCAAAATTACTTCTTTTAGGGAACAGTACATTATCAGAAAGAAAACACAGTAGCTTGGTAGGTTGCAGGCCCAGACCTTTTCAGTATGAAACAGTTTACACAGTCTTTCTTACAGCACAGCTACACAGCTTTGGTCCCACCTGGTTCAGACTGGGGTTTCAATTGTGCCCAGCCCTCTTTCTCTCCCAGGGGCTGCACCTATTTCCTCTTTAGTAGAGATCTCCCCCAGCGCCTCAGTCTCTCTCCTCTGGTCTTCCACCAGTCTCTCCAAGGCACAGCTAGCCACCCTCTTACAGCAGCTTTTCGGGTTTGAGCCAGAGCTCCAATGTCCATCTGTTCCTCCTCTAGTCCTTCAGTAACCTCCATTTTATCTTCCTCTTCAACTTCCCCTGCCCCTAACCTCTCCAGCTGGCCCTCATCACCTTCCTCAGAGACCATTTCCCAATCTTCTATCTTCTCCCCTAACTCTTGCACAGCCGGGTGGGGAAAAAAGGGATTCTGGGACTGGTAGTTCCTCCTCTTCTTCCTTAACCCAGCCAACCTCTCTGCCTCCGGTAGCGCAGCTTTCTGAATGTGGGTGTTGTGCACATGAAGTCTGCCCCGTTGGGGTTCTCCGGCTGCCTGCACCCCCCTTCTGCGTGCCTTCCCGGATCCCCTTTCACCTACCCTCTCACAATATATATATATATACCATGTGCATGCGTACATAGTAAAGAAGGATACATTAAGGTGTTGCGTTGGTTGTAACATACATTTGGTCATCGACTGTAGAGAGGGAGGAAGCAATATTCTTGGAGAATATTTTGGGGTTGTAGCCCTTTTGTTTGAAGGATGCAGTCAGGATTTTGTGGTGTCTAACTCTGTCCTCTGGGTCAGAGCGGATAGGGTGGTATCTTGTTCCTTGGCTATGAATAATTGCCTTTTAGCTATCCCAGTTTTATCCACATACTTCCCCTCCCCCCCCGGATTCAATATGTGGAGTCCAAAATTGCACGCCGAAATCTGGCATGCATCGAGCGTATTCCATAATTGCATGTGCAACTTTTTTTTTTTGTTACATTTGTACCCCGCGCTTTCCCACTCATGGCAGGCTCAATGCGGTAGGCAATGGAGGGTTAAGTGACTTGCCCAGAGTCACAAGGAGATGCCTGTGCTGGGAATCGAACTCAGTTCCTCAGTTCCCCAGGACCAAAGTCCACCACCCTAACCACTAGGCCACTCCTCCACAACTTAATTGACAAATGAGCAGTTAATTGGTAATAATTGGATGATAATTGATTATTGATGCTAATTAGCAACAATTTGAATTTAGCACGCATCTTCGTAGTCAGTATTCTATAAAGATGCATGCGTAAATTTTACATGTGGACCCGAAAAGGGGAAGGGGAAGGGGCATGGGTGGGTCAGGGGCGTTCCTAGAATTTGAATGCAGTGTTACAGAATAAGGCAGATCCGCACCTAATTTAAGCGTGAGGATTTATACCAGGCTTCAGTATAAGTCGTTGGTGAGGCCCCACCTGGAGTATTGTGTTCAGTTTTGGAGGCCGTATCTTGCTAAGGATGTAAAAAGAATTGAAGCAGTGTAAAGAAAAGCTACGAGAATGGTATGGGATTTGCGTTACAAGACGTATGAGGAGGGACTTGCTGACCTGAACATGTATACCCTGGAGGAAAGGAGAAACAGGGAGGATATGATACAGACGTTCAAATATTTGAAAGGTATTAATCCGCAAACGAACCTTTTCCGGAAATGGGAAGGCGGTAGAACCAGAGGACATGAAATGAGATTGAAGGGGGGCAGACTCAAGAAAAATGTCAGGAAGTATTTTTTCACAGAGAGAGTGGTGGATGCTTGGAATGCCCTCCCGCGGGAGGTGGTGGAGATGAAAACGGTAACGGAATTCAAACATGCGTGGGATAAACATAAAGGAATCCTGTTCAGAAGGAAGGGATCCTCAGGAGCTTAGCGGATATTGGATGGCAGAGCCGGTGCTGGGAGGCGGGACTGGTAGTTGGGAGGTGGACATAGTGCTGGGCAGACTTATACGGTCTGTGCCAGAGCTGGTGCTGGGAGGCGGGGCTGGTGGTTGGGAGGCGGGGATAGTACTGGGCAGACTTATACGGTCTGTGCCCTGAAAAAGACAGATACAAATCAAGGTCAGGTATACACAAAAAGTAGCACATATGAGTTATCTTGTTGGGCAGACTGGATGGACCGTGCAGGTCTTTTTCTGCCGTCATCTACTATGTTACTATGTTAGTTGGTGTAAATCCTTACACCTGAAATTGCGTTTGGATCCCAGCACTTAGCACTATTCTATAAACGGACCCAACTTTGAGTGCCATTTATAGAATAGAGCTTAACGCTCATTTTTATATTGGTGTCTAAAATTGGGTAAAAAAGTCAAGCAGAGCAAGGGTGACAAATGATTTAACAGTAGACGATGTTCAATTTATTGTAGCTTTATTGTAACATCCAAGACTCAACATGAGTTGTATTTCTGTCAAAAGTGGCCTTCCTCAGGAGTCTTCTATTGTATGTATGGAATTCCTAACTATCTTCCAGAGAGTTCCAGTGTTTCCGATTGCTCTACGAGGTGTGAGCACTAAGGTATAAGATAACATATATATTTTACAGAAGCTGGTTAGGAATTCCATTCATCCAATATAAGACTCCTGAGGAAGGCCACTTGTGGCCAAAATACGACTCGTGTCGAGTCTTGGATGTTACAATGCCGATCTTGATAAAACTTCATTGGTTACCCATTAAAGCACACATTATTTTTAAATTACAGTGGTGGAAATAAGTATTTGATCCCTTGCTGATTTTGTAAGTTTGCCCACTGACAAAGACATGAGCAGCCCATAATTGAAGGGTAGGTTATTGGTAACAGTGAGAGATAGCACATCACAAATTAAATCCGGAAAATCACATTGTGGAAAGTATATGAATTTATTTGCATTCTGCAGAGGGAAATAAGTATTTGATCCCCCACCAACCAGTAAGAGATCTGGCCCCTACAGACCAGGTAGATGCTCCAAATCAACTCGTTACCTGCATGACAGACAGCTGTCGGCAATGGTCACCTGTATGAAAGACACCTGTCCACAGACTCAGTGAATCAGTCAGACTCTAACCTCTACAAAATGGCCAAGAGCAAGGAGCTGTCTAAGGATGTCAGGGACAAGATCATACACCTGCACAAGGCTGGAATGGGCTACAAAACCATCAGTAAGACGCTGGGCGAGAAGGAGACAACTGTTGGTGCCATAGTAAGAAAATGGAAGAAGTACAAAATGACTGTCAATCGACAAAGATCTGGGGCTCCACGCAAAATCTCACCTCGTGGGGTATCCTTGATCATGAGGAAGGTTAGAAATCAGCCTACAACTACAAGGGGGGAACTTGTCAATGATCTCAAGGCAGCTGGGACCACTGTCACCACGAAAACCATTGGTAACACATTACGACATAACGGATTGCAATCCTGCAGTGCCCGCAAGGTCCCCCTGCTCCGGAAGGCACATGTGACGGCCCGTCTGAAGTTTGCCAGTGAACACCTGGATGATGCCGAGAGTGATTGGGAGAAGGTGCTGTGGTCAGATGAGACAAAAATTGAGCTCTTTGGCATGAACTCAACTCGCCGTGTTTGGAGGAAGAGAAATGCTGCCTATGACCCAAAGAACACCGTCCCACTGTCAAGCATGGAGGTGGAAATGTTATGTTTTGGGGGTGTTTCTCTGCTAAGGGCACAGGACTACTTCACCGCATCAATGGGAGAATGGATGGGGCCATGTACCGTACAATTCTGAGTGACAACCTCCTTCCCTCCGCCAGGGCCTTAAAATGGGTCGTGGCTGGGTCTTCCAGCACGACAATGACCCAAAACATACAGCCAAGGCAACAAAGGAGTGGCTCAGGAAGAAGCACATTAGGGTCATGGAGTGACCTAGCCAGTCACCAGACCTTAATCCCATTGAAAACTTATGGAGGGAGCTGAAGCTGCGAGTTGCCAAGCGACAGCCCAGAACTCTTAATGATTTAGAGATGATCTGCAAAGAGGAGTGGACCAAAATTCCTCCTGACATGTGTGCAAACCTCATCATCAACTACAGAAGACGTCTGACCGCTGTGCTTGCCAACAAGGGTTTTGCCACCAAGTATTAGGTCTTGTTTGCCAGAGGGATTAAATACTTATTTCCCTCTGCAGAATGCAAATAAATTCATATACTTTCCACAATGTGATTTTCCGGATTTAATTTGTGATGTGCTATCTCTCACTGTTACCAATAACCTACCCTTCAATTATGGGCTGCTCATGTCTTTGTCAGTGGGCAAACTTACAAAATCAGCAAGGGATCAAATACTTATTTCCACCACTGTATCATGTTGTATCTATAAGATGTTTTAGAGGTACATGTCCAGAATATTTATTTTCTTTTCCATTGTCTCCTTCTTCATCCCAAGCTGTAGATTCCCATTTAAGGTTGTTTTTTATATAATTTTTCTTTTCTTTTATCTTATCCTTTATTTTGAAAATGTTAAACTAGAACTAAATGTTATCTGTTTTGAATCTATATATAGGAGTTAGCAGACTATAAGCATCATACTATTATCATTCCTACTTACAACTTGCTCAGCACTTGACAGTGATAATTTGCCATCTTTAGAATCTGACAACTGGGGGCTCATTTTTGAAAGAGAAAAATGTCTAAAAAGTGGCAGAAAGCAGCATTTGGACGTTTTTCTCACAGAAACGTCCAAATTGGTATTTTCAAAACCTATTTTTTTTTAGATGTATTTCTATGCTGTTCTTCTCTCAGTGCGTCCAAATTTCCAGGGGGCATGTTGGGGATGTTTTATGGGTGTGATTTGGGCGTTCCTAAGACTTGAACATTTTCAGCCATAATGGAACAAAACAAAACCGTCCAGGACTAAAACTAAGATGTTTTAAGATAGACCTGTTTTCAGAACGAATAAGGCACAAAACATGCCCGAAATGACCAGAAGACCACTGGAAGGGATCAGGGATGACCCCACCCTTACTTCCCCAGTGGTCACTGATCCCCTCCCACCCTCAAAAAAGTTTTAAAAACATTACTTACCAGCCTCAGATATACTCGAGTCAGAGCAGCATGCAGGTTCCTGGAGTAGTCTAGTGGTGGGTACAGTACACTGCAGACAGGTGGACCCAGGCCCATACCTCCCCCTACCTGTTACACTTGTGGAGGAGAGTCCTCCAAAACTCACCAGAAACCCACTGTACCCACATATAGGTGCCCCCTCCCCCCCCCAAAAGGGCTATGGGAGTGGTGTACAGTTGGGGGTAGTGGGTTTTGAGGGGCTTAGCAGACAAGATAAGGGAGCAATGGTGAGGTGTGTACCTGGGAGCATTTATTTGAAGTCCACTGTGGTGCCTCTTAGGGTGCCCCATTGCTCTCCTGAGATGTTTGGGGGACCAGTCTAGTAAAAATGCTGGCTCCTCCTACATCTCAATGACTTGATTTGCTATGTTTTTCACTTGGACCTTTTTTATTTTTTTCAAAAATAGTAAAAAAAAAAACAAAAACCCTGCAAAAGAACCAAACCTTATTCAAAATAGTATTTTTGAAAAAGAAAAAAAAAAGACGTTTTCCTTTTTTAAAAAATAACCTTTTCTGTTCGGATTTTGGACGTTTTATGTAAAACCTCCAAAGTCGGACTTGGACGTCACATCAGAATTGCCCCTCCTGGTCTACTATGCTCTTTCCTCCAATCTTTCTATCGAGATGCCCTATCTTCCCTGTTTTAGTGATATATCTTTTCCCATCCCATCTCAGAAAAATCACCTCACTATCCCTCTTTAAAGCAGAGCTCAAGACTTTTCTTTTCCAGCATGCCTCTTCTAGTTTTCTTTTTTTTCATATGAAGTTACTCTTACCTGGATGACAGGTTTTTTTTTTCCCCTCTACATTGTTTTTTTCCTTCTTCCCTCCTTCCCTATTTACATTGTAGTTCTACCCTAGTTCCTTTTGTCCCCGCCCAGATAGTTTGTTCTGTTGGGCAGGATATAAAGTCTTTAATAAAACTGAAACGATACCTTTTCCCAAACCATGCACTTTTGAGCAACTGTTGACCTTCCCCTAGTTTCCAGTTTAAAGACTGCTCTATCTCCTTTTTAAATGCTGATGCCAGGAGACGGGTTCCATCCTGGTTAAGGTGGAGCCCATCTTTCCGGAAAAGACTCTCCTTCCCCAGAATATTGCCCAGTTCCTAACAAATCTAAAACCCTCGTTGCATCCATGCATTGAGACTGCAGAGCTCTGCCTATCGCTTAGGCCCTGCACGTGGAACACTTCTGCAAATGCTACCCTGGAGGTTCTGGATTTCAGTTTTCTACCTAAGAGTCTAAATTTTGCTTCCAGAACTTCCCTCCCCGATTTTCCTATGCCACTGGTACCCAAATATACCAAGGTAGCAGGCTCCTCCCCAGCACCATCTAAAATCTTATCTAGGTGACACATGAAGACTGCCACCTTTGCACAAGGCAGACAAGTGACCAAGCAATCCTCGCATCTACTACTACTACTACTATTTAGCATTTCTATAGCGCTACAAGGCGTACGCAGCGCTGCACAAACATAGAGCCATCCAACTATCTACATGCCTAATGATCGAATCTCCAACTACCATGGCTGCCCTAACCCTTTCCTCCTGGGCAGAAGCCTCTGGCGACACATTCTTGGTGTGAGAGGATACTGCATCCCCTGGAGGGCAGATCCTGGCTACAGGATCACTTCCTGCCTCTCCATAGTGATGCTCTCCTTTTAGGCAACCTTTATTTATGTATGCCCCTTGATATACCGCACATTAGCATCATTATATGGAACATTGCAGTTTACAATAAAAAGGGGTTAAGAGAATAGGAGGTACTAAACAGAATATAGCCAAGCAGAGGCCTAAGCAGTGGAGGAGGGGAATGACTCTTGGAAAAGGTGAGTCTTAAGTAGTTTCTTAAGAGGTGAGGTTTGATTGATTTCTGATGGAAAGAGGAAAGTCGTTCCAAAGTTTGGGTCCTATGTATCTAAAGGCGGAGTTCTTCAAGACTTTGAGGTGAAGGATAGAGGGCGGGGGGAGGGAGGGTTAATAGGTTCTGATCCTCAGAGTGGAGACAGCAGAGAGGGGTGTAGGGAGTGATGAGAGAAGCTGGGTTAGCGTGGGAGCCCTTACTGCCACCTCAATGAATGGAAGTAAGGGTTCCCTTGAAAATGGCTGTGTGGCAAGTGTTTACTTACCGCACGGCCACTTCCTTTCTCGGGCTTTTTATCCACTGTTGTAAAAGGGACCTCGGCGCATGACAAATCCACGCACCGACACTACCGCAAGCTCTTTATACCACAGCCTGGTAAAAAGAGCCCTTAAAGGACCCTTTTACTAAGCCGTGTAGGCGCCTATGCATGCCCAACGCATGTCAATTTGGAACTACTGCCCGGCTACTGTGTGGCCCGGGCGGTAATTTCATTTTTTACGCATGCCCACTATGCACGCCGGAAAATATTTTTTAATTTTCCGGCGTGTGGCGTGTGGCGCTAACTGAGCAATCATTGGCATGTTACGCGTGTAGACCATTACCACTCAGTTAGTGCGTGAGACCTTACCGCTAGGTCAATGGGTGGCGGTGAGGTCTCAGATCTAAAATGGACACATGACAATTTTTATTTTGCCGCACGTCCATTTTTGGCCAAAATTTTAAAAAGTCATTTTTTTACAGGTGCGCTGAAAAATGAATCTGCACGCGCCTACACTAGCGCAGGCCATTTTTCAGCGCACCTTAGTAAAAGGACCCCTTAGTGCGGTAGCCTCATCCCTTTGGAACAGCATTCATTTAGAGACGTCACTCAGGAAATTTAGAATAGCTTTGAGAAAATGCTATTTTGTCCAGGCTTTCCCAGATTAGCTTTGCCATTTATTGGGCTTCATTGCTTTACAGATTCCAACAATTGTTTGGTATTAACATAACTGTATTACCGCCCCTCCTGATGTGTCTTCTTATTATCACTTTTGCAGATATTTAGTATTGTATCTTAGGCCTCTTTTCTTTTTCTGTTTTTCACCCTCTCATATATTTTTAGCTGTAAACTATTTAGATACACTATTAATTTAGCAGTATATCCATTAAAGGCCCTGTTTACAAAAACATGCTAGCCTTTTTAGCGCGTGCTAACCATGTAGACGCCCATAGGAATATTATGGACATCTACACGGTTAGAACGCACCAATTTTTAGTGAGCGCTAAAAATGCTAGCACGCCTTTGTAAACAAGGCCCTAAATTTGAAATATGAAATGTGAAGCTTTTACAGCAGTGAATCATTGTTATCAAAGTGGCAGTTACGTACAATGTGTGAGATGAGATGTCTCAGTGTGCTTGATATCATTTTCATTTGCACTGTCTACAGGGGCACCACAGGCAAGCACATCCAGGCAGCAGGATTCAGCACCACCCAAGAGGCAGCATGGGGAGACACCACCCAAGAGGCAGCAGGATTCAGCACCACCCAAGAGGCAGCATGGGGAGACACCACCCAAGAGGCAGCAGGATTCAGCACCTCCCAAGAGGCAGCAGGATTCAGCACCACCCAACAGGCAGCATGGAGAGACACCACCCAAGAGGCAGCAGGATTCAGCACCACCCAACAGGCAGCATGGAGAGACACCACCCAAGAGGCAGCATGAGGAGACACCACCCAAGAGGCAGCAGGATTCAGCACCACCCAACAGGCAGCATGGAGAGACACCACCCAAGAGGCAGCATGGGGAGACACCACCCAAGAGGCAGCAGAGAGAGGCACAATCACAGCCCCAATCAGAAGAACTATGTATGGAGCAGTCGAAGGCACCACAGGGCTTACAACTTGGGCCTGAGGAGCTGCTAGACTCTGACCACAAAAACCTACCATCACAATCCTTTTCCATCATTGAGGTCTCAGAAGAGGAGCAGGAAGAGGAGGATGATGAGGAGGCTGAGAACTTGGGGATGAGGAAAAAGAGGGGATTGACCTTCTCCCAGCTGAAGGAGGAATTGGAAGCCATGAAGAACTGTCTGGCCCAGTCTGAGGACAAGAATGAGGCCCGATATAGGGAGCTGCTGGACCTTATTAATTCCAACTATAAGTTACTGCAGGAGCAAAATAAGACCCAATTTCAGGCCCTGCAGGACCAAAATAAGATCCAATTTCAGGCCCTGCAGGCCCCATTGCAAGCCGTTCTGACCCACAAGAGAACATCGTCCCAACACTGATGCCTCCCAGTAGCAGTTAATATCATACTGGTTCCCAAAGCTTTGTCAGATACTAAATACAAAAATAATCAGGCTAATTTTCAGAAGCACTGAGATGTTCAGAGCTGTGCTGAATGTTTTAAGTGCTTGAAAAAAAAAACCAATTTTTATTGAAATTGTAGCATTTAAAATACAATCTATATCGAAGAGCATTGGAGGACAAACTACGCTTCAAAATTTGAAAATACCTCCAATTAAAAAAAAAAACCCAGCACTTAAGGGTCTGTCTTTTCCAAACAAAATATTTCATAAAGAGAGATGAAATATGGAGGAAAAAGCCTCAGAGCTTACATGGGCACTGTTTTAACTTTATAGTGCTCACGTCTTCAATCATTGGCTGTCACGATTGTGGCCCTGACCCCTCTTTTGACTCACTTTTTCTGCTGGTCAGCTCATGAGCTGACTTCTATTTGCACTGTTGTGTTTGTCCTGTGTGTTCCAAGCCTCACTTTGGTGTTCAGAGTGTAGGCTTCTACTTTCTGTGTGTTCCAAGCCTCACTTTGGGTTCTATGTATTTCCTGTCTCTGTCCTGTTATAAGGAAGTGGTGCACTTTGATTCAGGGCCTTTGCATTGCCAAAGGTCCCCAGGTTAGTCCATGTGCAGTAGCACTTCTGCCTTGTTCTAGTCTGCGTGCTTGTAGGCACTTTTGTTTAGATTTCTTGCCTTGTTCTAGTCTGTGTGCCTTTGGGCACTTCTGTGTCTTGTTTTCTTAATTAGGGTGCCTGTGTGCACTTCTGCCTTCAGCCTTAGTTCTGTTGTTTGTGTGGGTCAGCTTTGTTTCCTGTTTGTATCTGCCCTGTCTGTCTTTACCCTGGGAGTCTTTAGCTCCAGTCCCCTTCCTGCTTGCCTCTGCCTTGCAAGCCTTCAGCTTTGGTTCTGTCCCTGCTCGTCTGTCTTTTACCCTGGTAGTCTTTAGCTCCAGTCCTCTCCTGTTTGTATCTGCCTTGTCTGTCTTGTAGAAATATGCTAGCCCTTGCTCTCAGTGAAATACAGGCCAATGGCTCAGGCTAAGAGCTAGGCCTCTTAAAATCAAAAATCATCTCTGACAAAATATATTTCACTGTAGCTCATGCTGAAATGAGTTCCCAGAGAGCTGGCAAGGGAGGGGGCATTTGCTCTTTCATAACTTGCTGTAAGCCACATTGTGCCTGCATGAGTGGGAAAATGTGGGATATAAATGAACCGTAAATAAATAAATACTGGGACTGGCACCTGTGAGAAGTCATGAGCCAAGATGTTGTGACTAACAAGATAGATAGTAGTCGGTCAGGTGCAAGTAGAAGGGAGGGGGAGCTGAGAGGAGTTGAGAAGAGCAAGATGACCGATGAAGTCATCTCTTCACAGAAGCCATCTCCTTGCAGATGTGCTCTAAACATATTTTGTTTATACTCATCCTTATCAACTGATAAGGGCCAAAGAGTTCTGGTGAGAAAGCTAGGGCCCATTGGAATGAATAGAGTCCATTGAAATGAATAGGGCCAAAATGATATAAAAATGGGCAGTCTGGGAGGGTACTGTGCAGAATGCTGAAGAGAGGGAGACAGACAGTGCCGTATGAAGCGTTGTTCCAGAGATGAATGCCTAGGTTCCAGTCCAGTCAAGCCAAGCTTGTTCCAGTATCTGACTCTAGCCAAGCCAAGTGCATCCTGAATCCTGCCCAGTCTTGCTTGGGGGGGTTTTGCCTTCTGCTACCGCTCAATGACAGTAGGCCAAGGGCTCATGTTGTTCCAGAGTTCACGCCTGGTTGTTCAAAGCCTGGAAGCGTGACATTGGCATAAAAATGCCTCCATAATATATCTGTAGCTAATTTTTCAGCTCTAAATTAATTGCTATACAGTATCTATCAGTGAATCATACAATTTTGTATTTAACACAAGGAGCTTAGTTGTTTTTAATAACTCCAATCCATCCTTCCTAATTGTATAGTCCACTGATAGCAATTGTATAGCAACCAAGACTCATTTAACTCTGGAGAGAAAAAAATAACACAGATACAAGCCTAACCAAAACCCCAATCAGAAGAATAATAATCAAGCTTTTATCTCCTGCAAATATTTATCAAGGTGGTCAGATCATAAAAGGAAAACTTTGTTCCCTGATAAGTACTACTACTACTTATCATTTCTATAGCGCTACTAGATGTACGCAGCGCTGTACACTTGAAAATGAAGAGACAGTCCCTGCTCGACAGAGTTTATAATCTAATCAGGATAGACAAATAGGACAAATAAGGGATAAGGGATTACTTAAGATGGGAATGAGAAAACAGACATGGGTACTGAACAAGTGAATAGGGATTAGCAGTTAAAAACAGCATCAAAAAGGTGGGCTTGGGGCATGACCAAAATGGCGCTGAGACGCTGCGAGGAGTGAGGCTGTTTAGGAGGGCTTGCTGAAGATCTTTGAATTGAATTTATCCCACTGCCGCTATGCCTCATACTAAAAGAAAGGGGATTGTAAGGTCCTTACTGCTTCCAGCCCTTGCGTCTTCCCCGAAACAGCAAACCATCGACAGCTTCACACTCCGGTGCCCATGGACTGTAACCGGGGCACGTTCCATTTTGTGTACCGAGGGAGGAACCTCGGCACCCCTGGATCATGAAACAACATTATCCCCCCCAGAAGCCGAGATACCACCATGTCCTGCTAAGTCGTGGGTGGAGATGACGGGTCATGTGGGGGCAGTAGTGATGTTAAGTTGTGTCAATGCTTTTTGCTTATCTGTAACTGAAGGAAGATTAAAAGAAGCTAGAGTTCTTTGATCAACAGTTGGATATTGTGCTGTAATGAATGTTGGGCCAAGTGAAACATTATGAAATGAAGCATAGTGTTGAGCTTAGTTCTAAAATATAGTGCTACATCCATAGCTGTAGGAAGAGAAGCATATGTTGTGGGTTCTGTTGACTTAGTAAGAGAGCAGAGAATTTGAAGGAGCCCAGATGTATTTTGGGCACAAGGCTATTAAGGTAGAGAAATTAGCACATAAGCATAAGCACCACCACGCTGGGAAAAGACCAAAGGTCCATCAAGCCCAGCACTCTGTCTCTGACAGTGGCCAATCCAGGCCCCAAGAACCTGGCAAAAACCCAAAATTTAATAACGATCAATGGACTTTTCCTTCAGGAATCTATCCAGACCCCCTTTAAACTCAACAAGGCCAGCTGCTGTCACTACCTTCTCTGGCAATTGAACCTCCTAACCTTTTGAAGTGTAGGTTTATAACTTAGTTTCATTTTTCTGATATGCCTGAGAAGCCTCAGTGGTACCATGCTTGTGCCACAATCATTTTTTTGACATAATTTCCTCTTGAACAGATGGAGTTTAGAAGAATGTCAAGGCCCATTTTTTCTGCTTATTGGACTGTATCACTTTTAGTAGAGCTGTTTAGTCCAGTGCTGTTCTGGTGAGTAATTTGGTCTTCCAAGGGAAGAGATGGGAAGATGGTCACTCTCTTCTGTCTTTCTATTAGATAAGAGCTAATAACGTAGAAATTAAAATAGATTTGGAGTTGGGTATTTCTGATTGCAATACATCTTTATGTTTAAACGATTTTTATTGGGAATCATAGTCAACATTACAGTCGGAGAAATTGCAAAAGTACAGAAAATGAGCAAACAAATAAGAATATAGTACAGCAATGTTCCCACTTTCTCTGAGTAATATTCGTAATCTTCCACCCAGGGGTGTGCTGGTAAATTTTTAACAACAGGCTCTTTCTCCGGACGTAGCCAGCTCTGCAGTTGGAAGGGCCAGGGGTGGCCGGGGGGGGGGGGGGGGGGGGGGAGAGCAACACTTGCCTCTCTCTCCTCCTCCCTTCATGCGGGCACGCTAGGCATACCTTTGCTGGCCGCCACCACTCCCAATGTCTTGCTCTGAGCAGCATGCTGGAACTTATCTCACATGCTCGAGAAGTCTCCAGCCTGCTGCCCAGAGCTGGAAACAAGGAGCGGGGAGCAGCAGTAGTCTATTTACTTGGCTGGCAGGGGCTCAGCATCCCCACCAGCAAAGTAAAAGAGAATTCAGCAGGGGGCCCAAGCCCACATTTGGGAGCCAGTTGTTAAAGTAGCCATGGAGGGCCTTACTTAACAACCGGCTCCCAAAATTCTTAAAAACTTAACAACCGGCTCTTGCGAGCCTGTGAGAGCCTGCTCCAGCACACCACTGCTTCCACCCCAACTACCTTCATATATAACAACTGTTACGTTATAACACCCTATATATCTGTTATTGATGTTATATCCATAATACCACAACAATAAAAGTTAATTGTATCCACCAAATTTGTGTTGAGTCTTCTTTACAGAGTTTACTATACCTAGTTTAGTATCTTATTCCCCCCCCCCCCCTCTAAATCCTCTCCTCTCCATCTCAGTCCCAATCCCAATAGTAAATATTGATAACTCTAAGTTAAATTCTAGAATGACCAACAGGCCTGGACTCTTATAGCCTCCAGCCATCCCTACTCAACATACTTTATTATTTAGCAAAAACTAGCATATAACAGTTTTAATGATGACAAATAACAACAGTACACACACTGTAGCATCATATAGCCAAATCTGTGTCAAAGCAAGAATGCCAACTTACCTTAGTCAAACATCAATCAGTCAACAAAGTTTTAAGATTTAATTCCATATCACTACTCTTGAATAGCAGACAGACTCTAAGTATCAAACTGATTCCCCATGCTAACCCAACCATAATCTTGTAACCCCCTTTGTCCCCTCCCCCAGTTCAATCCCCCCTCCCCCACACCAAATCTACTCCCTGCCATCCAACCCTCTTCCCCCCCTTCAATAAAATTAGGGGCATAAAACATTGGGCAAGATGGTATTTGCTTCTAAAATGTCTTCTAATAATATATTACTAAGTACATAGTACGTGAAGAATACATGTTCTGAAAGCCTCCCAGTAGCTGGCATCATCTCTAAGCCATCAATGGAATCCCTCAACGCCCTCCATCTCCCTATATTAACTCCTCCGCCATCCCCATATACACTCCAAATGAACTTGTCTCCAATCTACAAAGATGATTGATTCATAAGGAGACTACGTACTCTAGAAGAAAGTGTTAATTATATAGGGCTCCCAAACAGACCAGAAAATTTTCCAGTGCTTCGGGGTCAAGCGCACATCCCTTGCCTCCATAAGTACAAAAGTATGGAATGCATTCCTTCATGCCCAAAAATTGGGAGCATTACTCTGAGTCCAACATTGAAGGATACATTTCTTCCCCACTACCCCTGCTTTATAAAGGAATACACATTCTTTCAATTTAAGTGATCCACAAAGTTCCACCTGACCAAGGTGGAAACCCACAGGTGAGGCCTTAATGCGCTTGCCCAATAACTGCTCTCAATATTTAATCAAATGAAACCAATACCGTTGGATAATAGGGCAGTGCCACAAAGCATGAGCTAAAGTAGTGGCAGGGCATCCACATTTAGCACACTGCATAACTGCAACACAGCTGGCATAATATGCTTGTCGAGAGGAGAAGTAAGATCTGGTAAGAATCCGGAACTGACATTCTATGAGAAGTTCTGAGAGAAGAGGATATTTCTCTGGTAAGTGAACGCTATTTTGCTTTGTGCTTTGGGAACTTAAAGATTGGGGTTTAAAGGAAGAATTGTAGGTTAGTGTTAGGCAAAATAAAAATATAAAAAGCAAATTTTATCAA
The DNA here is from genome assembly GCF_901765095.1 of Microcaecilia unicolor. Lineage (NCBI taxonomy): Eukaryota > Metazoa > Chordata > Amphibia > Gymnophiona > Siphonopidae > Microcaecilia > Microcaecilia unicolor. The sequence continues at coordinate 7,268,468 of NC_044032.1, read as the reverse complement.
CTAATCTCCATAGTCTTTTCCACTTAAGTTTTAAAAACTTTGTACCACAGCATTAACAGATAGAATCTAGCAGGCACTGCAGGATCCGGTTTAGTCTAGATCTAGGTGTCGTCGTCGATGATTCGTTGAAACCTTCTGCTCAGTGTGCTGTTGTGGCTAAGAAAGCAAATAGAATGTTAGGTATTATTAGGAAAGGAATGGAAAACAAAAATGAGGATGTTATAATGCCTTTGTATCGCTCCATGGTGTGACCGCACCTCGAATATTGTGTTCAATTCTGGTCGCCGTATCTCAAAAAAGATATAGTGGAATTAGAAAAGGTGCAGAGAAGGGCGACGAAAATGATAAAGGGGATGGGACAACTTCCCTATGAGGAAAGGCTAAATCGGCTAGGGCTCTTCAGCTTGGAGAAAAGGCAGCTGAGGGGAGATATGATAGAGGTCTATAAAATAATGAGTGGAGTTGAAGCGTCTGTTCATGCTTTCCAAAAATACTAGGACTAGGGGGCATGCGATGAAGCTACAATGTAGTAAATTATAGTACTTGGCGTAGATTTTTGACTACACTACACCCAGTGGCACGTAAGAGACTGCTTCAATTCTAAGAACTCTATCACTGTTGATTTCAGGGATGGGGGGATAGGGGAGAAAAATGATGTAAAATGTAGCAGGTGATTCTGATGTTATTGCATATGTTATGGTTTAATAAAAAACGTTTAAACATAAAACGAATCGGAGAAAATTTTTCTTCACTCAACGTGTAATTAAACTCTGGAATTCGTTGCCAGAGAATGCGGTAAAGGTGGTTAGCTTAGCAGAGTTTTAAAAAGGTTTGGACGGTTTCCTAAAGGAAAAGTCCATAGACCATTATTAAATGGACTTGGGGAAAATCCACTATTTCTGGGATAAGCAGTATAAAATGTTTTGTACTTTTTTGGAATCTTGCCAGGTATTTATGATCTGGATTGGCCACTGTTGGAAACAGGATGCTGGGCTCGATGGACCTTTGGTCTTTCCCAGTATGGCAATACTTATGTATGTAATGTGGTAGAATAGATTTGGCATAATGTGTAACCTGAATATAGGCAAAATAGTTTAATGGGTGAGCTGTTAAGGTACGTTGTAACAAATCAGATCCGTCACATAGAATATTCCCTGTGATGCCCATTTATGAAATATCCCTTTAGCCTGGCCCCGGTTCAAGGTCAATATTACCCACAAGAGGTAGAAAGTCTGTGCATCTCGGTCCTGCCGCAAATATCTCAACAATGGATTCCAAGCATGTCTCATGGAGTGTAATAGGACATGGGTCCGTTGGAGAATTCTATGATCTTTTTGCATTACATAAAGAGGTAATTGTTGTAACACATATAACCAGCGAGGAAATAAGATCATACGGTATAAACTAATCCTGCCACTGAGAAACAATGGCATAGTGTGCCAAATAGCTAATTGTTGTTTAGTGATTCTAAGTAAATGTACAATATTTTCTCTATAAAGGTACCGAGGATTAACAGGTAATATAATACCAAATATCAAAAACTTCCCGACACCCATTTAAGAGGGAACTCTCCCACCCAATGGGAATGAACTTCCAGAGAAGTCGGTAGTCCTTCAGATTTATGCATGTTAAGGCGGAATCCCGAAAAGGATCCATACTCAGTAAAACTCTCCAATAACACTGGCAATGACCGAGCAGGGAATGACAAGTGCACGAGCAGGTCTTCAGCAAAAGGAGATATCTTGAACTCGAAAGAGCCCAGTTTGATCCAAGTAATGCTGGAGTTCCACAGGATTTTTCTGATCAAAGGATCCAAAGTAAGTGCAAATAACAGTGGAGATAACGGACATCCCTGGCACTCCTATTCTCTGTTGAGCCTCCTGAAGATCTTTGGTGAAGGTAGTAAACCGATGTTCCATGCTATCTAACTTATCAATGATTTGTTGCAGTTGTGCACCTAAGGCCTGTTCCATGACTTGGTGGACCTCTGTAACAATTTCAGAAGCCCAAGCAGATCCTGCCGTAGGTGATGGAGGGGCACACTTCTCTGCCATTTTTAATCCTCCTCCATGGTGCTTCTCCATGGGCCCTGCTGCAGATAACTCAAGCTAAGCTTTAGTAAAAGACCCCCTCATATTAGGCCAGGAGAAGGAAGGGATTGCCACTAGGCAGCGGCATACCAAGGGCGGGGTGGTGGGGGCGGTCCGCCCCAGGTGCCCGCCGCTGGAGGGGTGCAAAGAGCAGCCACGTGCCTGTTGGCTCCGCTGGTTCCCTGCTCCCTCTGCCCCGGAACAGGTTACTTCCTTTTCCGGGGCATAGGGAGCAGGGAGCCAGCGGAGCCGAGAGCTGTGTGGCTGCTCCCACCAGCCAAGAATACACCCGGGGGGGGGGGGGGGGGGGTTTGATGCGCCAGGGGGGGTGTCACTGCACCAGGGGGGTGTCGTGCTGCACCCGGGTGGGGGTGTGCATCAGCGATCCGCCCCGGGTGGCAGCTGACCTAGGATCGTCACTGCCACTAGGGATTGTTTTACACAACACCAGTACATATACTCTTCTGATAGGGAAAGCTAAATAGACACATACTACATGACATGGGTGGAAGAGAATGCTTTAGGGTGGGCATACACAAGTGTTCACTTTGAGGTAGGACAGGCCTTTGATACACTGAAAATGTTGAAGCCAGGAGCAGGAAATACTTATCCTATATAATAAAGCTCACCTCCAACATTCTGAGGCTGCCTGAGACCGTGGCTTCCGGTGGTCTGGTGGTCTGCTTCATGGAGTAGATAATAGTGACGTCAGGGAGAGGGGAGAAGCCGTGATGCAGGGAGCAGCAAATCGGCTGCGGCGAGTGTCCAATGGGAGGGGGAGGAGTAGGTAGTGACGTCAGGGAGAGGGGAGGAGCCGCGATGCAGGGAGCAGCGAATCGGCTGTGGCGAGGGTCCAATGGCAGGGGAATCGCTCCAGAATGGCTGCCAACCACCCTAACCGCCCTCAAAAACCCGCCGCCACCCTCCCTCTCCAACTCCAGATTCGGACGCCTCGGGTGAAGCCATCAGGAGCTGGTCGAGTGTGGACCACAATGCGGAGAAGGTGAGAAGTGCTGGGAGGAGGAGTGAGGAGGAGACGGAGGAAGCTGGCACACAGGATACTGCCGGCAGCGATCACAAGGAGGGCCAAAGTGACTCGGGGGAGGGAGTAGAGGAAGACGACGATACCGACAAAACGCATGACCCCCAGGAAGAGCAGAGTGATCCTGAGGAGACTGGAGGAGAGCTACAAGATCAGCAAAATGATAGCAGGACTAAAGACTCCTCTGGCGAGGGGAAGGTATGATGGCTCACAGACACATCACTCTCTGTCTCACACTCACTCACACACAGGAGCTGCTGCTTCACATTGTCCTTATTAAATTGTTGTTCCATCTGAAACAAGTCTAAAGCTGTTTCAACTGGACAGACAGTGCCTTAAAACGTGGAGGACACAAGGAGGGTGGAGGACACAAGGAGGGGGGAGACAGACAGACCCTGCCACTGGGAAACAGGGAGGGAGGGGGGATCCTGCAACTGGGAAAAAGGGAGGCACGGAGGGGACCCCCTGCAACTGGGAAAAAGGGAGGGAGGGGGGACCCTGCAACTGGGAGACAGACCAGGGGGGGCTGACGACGACCCTGGAGCTGGGAGGGAGGGGGGACCCTGGTACATACTCTCATTGTCACACACACACTCGCACCCAGTCTCACTCTCTCTCTGTCACACACACACACACTCGCACATTCACTCTTTCTCACACAGTCACTCTCACACACACTCTCTCAAACATACACACTCCGTGGAAAACCTTGCTAGCGCCCGTTTCCTTTAAAACAGAAACGGGCCTTTTTTACTAGTGTAAGAATAAAGTCCAGAAGTCCATACCACACAAGAATCCGGACTCTTGAAAACTCAAACCTTTCTTTAATTTCCAGTAAACACAGCTGTAAAGGCGCAAGCGCGGGACCATTCTTCTGCATGCATCACTCCTAGATCTGCTGCTCCCACTCCCTTCGATGCAGAAAGTTATAAGATAGGGGGTGGACCCGCAAACCTAGCAGTGACATATACAGGGAAATGGTCCTACACCTGCGTATTTACAGCCATGTTTGTCAAAGCCGATTGAACACAGCAGTAGTAGTATAATGCTGCAGCAGGGGAGAGATGGCGAGCGACAACCCACTGCTGGATGGGGAGAAAGAATAGAGAGATAAGTGGGGGTGGGGGAGACAGAGAGAGAGAGACGGAGTGACGGTGGATGGGCAAGAGAGACAGAGTGAAAGAGAGAGAGAGAGAGAGAGAGAAAGACACTAGATGGGGAGGCGGGGGGCCCACAATACCCTGCACAAGTTGCATCAAGATGCTATAGAAGAAATCAACTGAACTTATTCCCCATGTACAACAGGAACAGCTTCATGGACTGAACTAAAAACTGATACCATTATTCTTCACACAACAACGTGTTGATGCCAAATATGGCAAACAAGGATCATCTGAATAATACTCTTCTACTACTTGTGCCAATTCAATAGAGTAAATGCTGTTGTTGTCATTATGGATAAGATAATCAATGTAACCAAAGATGCTCTAGCAAAAATGTAAGCTAAATTTACTTGGATAACGTGGAGGGGCATAATCGAACGTCACCGGCGAAATAGATGGCCGCGATCTATTTTGGCGGCAGCGCAACAGCTGGCCGGAACCGTATTATCGAAAAAGACGGCCAGCCATCTTTTTTTTGATAATACGGTTTAGCCTGGCCAATGCCAGAGTTCGCCGGGGTTGAGATCTCCGGTTTTGTTTTCAGCGATAATGGAAAAAACTGCCGGCCATCTCCAACTCGGCGACATCCAAGGCATTTGGTCGTGGGAGGAGCCAGTATTTGTAGTGCACTGGCCCCCCTCACATGCCAGGGACACCAACTGGGCATGGCCTCTAGGGCTTGTTTGCTGCTGTATAACCTTGGCACACCAGTTGACACCTGAAGACTAATCTCTTTGAAAAAGTCCTTTATTTGAATAAGCACGTTTACTCACAGTTAAACTGCAGATCAGAGGTTGTGCCCCACTGGCAACGAGTCTCCCTGTTAACTGAGATTAGCAGTAGGTCAGAGCTGGCAGAATGGTGTACAATGCCCTCTTTCAGCCACATTCAAGGTAATAACTAAAGTTCTCTAACATGGGTAACACATGAAAGGGATCTAAAACTGTCTTACAAAATGGCCACTACCTCATGGACTACCGGAAATCAAAACTGGACACACTCTGACTCAGTTAGCAGGGGGAAAAGCACCATGGGAGTAAGCCCAGTACCCTACACCCACCACAATGCATTGCTGATGTGACTCTGCAGTGCACCTAACAGAAAAGGTGTCACATTCACCCAAGAGCCACATCACAACCAGGGGAAGGCTGTCAGAGGATAGAACACATTCTGCTGTCATGGAGGTGGGTATGGCATTTGAGGCTGGCATACAGGCTGGCAAAAAGGTTTTTAGTTTTATTTTTTTTTTGTGTGGGAGGGGGTTGGTGACCACTGGGGGAGTACGAGGAGGTCATCCCAGATTTCTTCCGGTGGTCATCTGGTGAGTTGGGGCACCTTTGTGAGGCTTGGTCGTAAAAATTAAAGGACCAAGTAAACCCGGCAAAATACTGCTGAATGCCGCTTTTTTTTGTTCCATTATCGGCGAAAGCCGGCCATCTGGTAGCCACACCCATGCCTGCCCATGTCCCGCCTTCGCTAAGCCGCCGACACACCCCCTTGAACTTTCATTGGCGAGGCGACGGGAAAGCGGCGATGCTGTCAAAAAATCTGCTTTCGATTATACCGATTTCGTCGCTTTTAAGAAATCGCCGGCCATCTCCCGATTTATGTTGGGAAATGGCCGGCAATCACTTTCGAAAATAAGCTGGATAGTAACATAGTAAGTGGCGGCAGATAAAGACCTGTACGGTCCATCCAGTCTGCCCAGCAAGATAAACTAATTTTACTTGATATACAATACTTTATTTATACATACCCGAGTTTGATTTGTCCTTGCCATTCTCAGGGCACAGACTGTATAAGTCTACCCAGCACTCTTCTTGTACTAAAAGTTCTGAAGCTAACATCAAAGCCCCTTAAAGTTGACACTCAAGCCCATCCCTATCTATTCAGTCACGATCAGGACGTAGACCGTAGAAGTCTGCCCAGCACTGGTCTCGCTTCCCAATTACCAGTGTCGCCATCCAATCTCCACTAAGATTCTGTGAATCCATTCCTTCTAAACAGGATTCCTTTGTGTTTATCCCATACGTTTGAATTCCATTACCATTTTCATCTCCACCACCTCCCGTGGGAGGGCATTCCATGTATCCACCACCCTCTCCGTGAAGAAATACTTCCTGACATTACTCTTGAGTATGCCCCCCTTCAATCACATTCATGTCCTCTAGTTCTACCCCGCCTTCCCATCTCCGGAAAAGGTCTGTTTGCGGATTAATACCTTTCAAATATTTGAACGTCTGTATTATGTCACCCCTGTTTCTCCTTTCCTTCAAAGTATACATGTTCAGATGGGCAAGTCTCTTCTCGTGCGGTTTGCAATGTAAATCCTATACCATTTTTGTAGCTTTTCTTTGCACCGCTTCCAGTATTTTTACATCCTTAGCTAGATATGGCCTCCATAACTGAGCACAATATTCCATGGGGCCTCACTTTAGCCTAAGATGTTGCATTAGTCACTATAATGCATGCAGAAAGTTTTCTTTTCTCTCACACTCCCTGCCCAGTTGGCCGCGGAGGAGGCATCGGTTTCTACTTTCGCCCTCCTGTAGTTTTCAACCCCTCCTCCTACCAGGCTCACTGCTTCTCATCCTTTGAAGTTCACTCCATCCATCTATTCTACCCGCTGCCACTCAGAGTTGCAGTCATTTACCGTCCCTCTGATAAGTCCCCCTCTTCCTTCCTTACTGACTTCGATGCCTGGCTCTCTGTTTTCTTGACCCTCATCTCCGTCCCTCATTCTTGGAGACTTTAACATACACGCTGATGACCCATCCGACTCTTACGCTTCTCAGTTCCTCACTCTGACATCCTCCTTCAACCTCCAGCTGAGCTCCACCACCCCTACTCACCAAACTGGCCATTGTCTTGACCTCGTCCTCTCCTCTACCTGCTCACCCTCCAATTTCTGCGCCTCTGCTCTTCCTCTCTCAGATCATCACCTGATCACCTTCACACTTCATCACCCTCCCCCTCAGTCCCGCCCAACACTAACCACTACTTTCAGGAATCTCCAGGCTGTCGACCCTCCCACCTTATCCTCTAGTATCTCTAATCTCCTCCCTTCCATCATGTCCTCCGAGTCTGTCGACAAGGCTGTCTCTACTTACAATGCCACTCTCTCCTCTGCTCTGGACACCCTTGCACCATCCATCTCCCATCCCACAAGGCGTACTAATCCCCAGCCCTGGCTGACCCCTTGCATCCGATACCTTCGCTCCTGCGCCCGATCTGCTGAACGCCTCTGGAGGAAATCTCGCACCCATAGCGACTTCATTCATTACAAATTCATGCTATCCTCCTTCCAGTCCCTCCCTATTCCTGCCAAAGAGAACTATTACACCCAATTGACTAATTCTCTCAGCTCCCACCCTCGTCGTCTCTTCGCCACCCTTAACTCCCCTCCTCAAAGTGCCCTCCGCTCCCACCCCCCTCACTCTCTCCTCAATCACTGGCTGACTACTTCCGCGACAAGGTGCAGAAGATCAACCTCGAATTCACTACCAAGCCACCTCTTCCTCTTCACCCTTTAACCACTCCCTCAACCAACCAACCCAGGCCTCCTTCTCCTCTTTTTCTGATATCACCGAGGAGGAAACCGCCCACCTTCTTTCCTCCTCGAAATGCACCACCTGTTCCTCTGATCCCATCCCCATTAACTTACTAACACCATCTCTCCTACTGTCACCCACCCCCCATCTGTCATATCCTCACCCTCTCTCTCCACTGCAACTGTCCCTGACTCCTTAAGCATGCTATAGTCACACCACTCCTCAAAAAAACCATTACTAGACCCTACCTGCCCTTTCCAACTACTGCCCCATCTCCCTCCTACCCTTCCTCTCCAAGATACTTGAACGCACCCGTTCATAGCCACTGCCTTGATTTTCTCTCCTCTCATGCCATCCTCGAACCGCTTCAATCTGGTTTTCGCCCTCTACACTCGACAGAAACGGCACTCTAGTGAGTCTGTAATGACCTGTTCCTTGCCAAATCCAAAGGTCACTACTCCGTCCTCATCCTCCTCGACCTATCCGCCGCTTTTGACACTGTCATCATAATTTACTTCTTGCTACACTATCCTCATTTGGGTTCCAGGGCTCTGTCCTCTCCTGGTTCTCCTCTTATCTCTCCCACCGTACCTTCAGAGTACATTCTCATGGATCTTCCTCCACCCCCATCCCGCTCTCTGTTGGAGTTCCTCAGGGATCTGTCCTTGAACCCCTTTTTTTTCAATCTACACCTCTTCCCTGGGCTCGCTGATCTCATCTCATGGTTTCCAATATCATCTTTATGCTGTCGACACCCAGCTTTATCTCTCCACACCAGACATCAATGCGGAAACCCAGGCCAAAGTACATAAGTAATGCCACACTGGGAAAAGACCAAGGGTCCATCGAGCCCAGCATCCTGTCCACAACAACAGCCAATCCAGGCCAAGGGCACCTGGCAAGCTTCCCAAACGTACAAACATTCTATACGTTATTCCCGGAATTGTGGATTTTTCCCAAGCCCATTTAGTGGCGATTTATGGACTTGTCCTTTAGGAAACCGTCTAACCCCCTTTTAAACTCTGCCAAACTAACCGCCTTCACCACGTTCTCTGGCAACGAATTCCAGAGTTTAATTACGCGTTGGGTGAAGAAACATTTTCTCTGATTTGTTTTAAATTTACTACACTGTAGTTTCATTGCATGCCCCCTAGTCCTAGTAGTTTTAGAAAGCGTGAACAGACGCTTCACATCCACCTGTTCCCTTCCACTCATTATTTTATATACCTCTATCATGTCTCCCCTCAGCCATCTCTTCTCCAAGCTGAAAAGCCCTAGCCGGCCTGCTTATCCGACAATGCTGCCTGGATGTCCAACCGCCACCTGAAACTGAACATGGCCAAGACCGAGCTCGTTGTCTTTCCACCCAAACCCATTTCTCCTCTCCCTCCACTCTCTATTTCAGTCGATAACACCCTCATCCTCCCTGTCTCATCTGCCCGCACCTCGGAGTCATCTTCGACTCCTCCCTCTCCTTCTCTGCCCATATCCAGCAGACATCCAAGACCTGTCGCTTCTTTCTCTATAACATCAGCAAAATTCGCCCTTTCCTCTCTGAGCACACCACCTGAATTCTCATCCACTCTCTCATTACCTTTCGCCTTGACTACTGCAACCTACTCCTCACTGGCCTCCCACTTAACCATCTATCCCCCCTTCAATCCATTCAGAACTCTGCTGCGCGTCTTATCTTCCGCCTAGACCGATATGCTCATATCACCCCTCTCCTCAAGTCACTTCATTGGCTTCCGATCAGGTATCGCATACGGTTCAAGCTTCTCCTACTAACCTACAAATGCACTCAATCTGCAGCCCCTCACTACCTCTCTACCCTCATCTCCCCTTACACTCCTACCCATAACCTCCGCTCACAGGGCAAATCCCTCCTCTCAGTACCCTTCTCCACCTCCGCCAACTCCAGACTCCGCCCTTTCTGCCTCGCCTCACCCTATGCTTGGAATAAACTCCCTGGGCCCTTACGCCAAGCCCCCTCCCTACCCATCTTCAAATCCTTGCTCAAAGCCCACCTGTTCAATGTCGCTTTCGGCACCTAACCATTGTACCTCTATCCAGGGAAATCTAGACTGCCTCAATCTTGATTGACTGCACTTTTGTCCTTTAGATTTGTAAGCTCCTTTGAGCAGGACTGTCCTTCTTTGTAATTGTACAGTGCCTGCACAACCCTGGTAGCGTCTGGTCCCGCCCATAGGCGCCTGAATGAACTCCGAGGAGGTACGCTATTTAAAATTTAGAGGAGAAGGGGGGGGGCTCCTGTGCTGGGAGGGAGGGAGGGTTGATGGTTGCTTGTTTGGTGCAGGGAGGGAGGAGGCAGGCCTGTGCTGGGAGGGAGGGAGGCAGGCAGGCCTGGTGCTGGGTGGTGCTGGTGGGAGGGGGGCCTGATGTTTGGGAGCTGGGTGGGATGGGAAGCCTGATGGTGGTGCTGGGTGGGAGGGAGGCCTGGTGTTGGTGCTGGGTGGGAGGGAGGCCTGATGGTGGGTGCTAGGGTGGGAGGGAGGCCTGGTGCTGGGTGGGAGGGAAGCCTGATGGTGGGTGCTGGGTGGGATGAGGCTGATGTGTGGTGCTCGGTGGAGGGAAGCCTGGTGCTGGGTGGGAGGGAGGCCTGATGATGGGGGCTGGGTGGGAGGGAGGCCTGGTGCTGGGTGCTGCCGGGTGCTGGGAGGGAAGGCAGGGGGGAGAGGAGGGTGGGTGGACATTTGTGGCTGGAGGGGAGAGGAGGGTTGCTGGACATGATGGAGGGAAAGAAATGAAGAAGAAAGGAGGAAAGTAAAGAAATAAATGGAAAGGAAGCCCTGGAAACGGAGTTAAGAGAACAGATAGAGAGCAGCAGAATCAGCGACTAGAACCAATATGGATAGAAAAACAAAATCACCAGACAACAAAGGTAGGAAAAATCATTTTAGTGTTTGGAATATGTTGAATTTGAGAATTTACATCTGCTGTCTTATTTTGCACTGGGTATACTGGAGCTCTAACATCTTACAGAAATGATTTATAATGGAAGAAAATCATGTTATTTTTTTCTCCTATACTAGTATAATATTTTCAATGATGTCTGTTTATATGCTCCATGGCTGGTGTAAGGGGTGTGGCTATCATAGGGGTGGAGTCTATGTGGTGACCCCACCCATAACGAGTACCGGCACTTTGCGATAAATAATTCGATTTGGGTTGCTGTTTGGGCACTCGGTCTCTGAAAGGTTCGCCATCACTGCCCTATACTGTCTATAAATTCTATCATCAAACAAGGTACTTATGGTACCTCTGTTTTGTATATTATGTAACTTGGGCCCTTCTTCAAATGCCAGGGGTGAATGGTTATAGCCAGTTGTACTAATGCACATGTGCCTGTCCGTCTGAAGGCAGGGCTGGCCTGAGAATTCTTCCCCCGCAATACCACCACACATCTGCTCTGGCTATTTTCAGGTTTGAATAGTTTCTACTAGCCTGCTTCCCGGTCCACATTCATTACTTGTGTGCATGTGCGGTAAAACTCCTACCTGCCTGGTTGCCCCTCCCCCATCTTGAGAGACGGGTTGAATGGTTCCCATAGCCTGGTGAGCAGACTGGTGGTATTCGCACATCTTTAAGGCAATGCCAGAGATTTGCAGGAGTCATTTCCCCATGCTCCTTCTTCCTGAAACAGAGCCAGCATACATCTCATTGCATCAGGATCTGAATTCCACCCCAAAGGAAACAGGTAATTTGAGCCACCAGTCTGCCTGAGGCACATGCATAGCAATCACTTTTGTTCAGACTGGCCACTGTAAATTTGACCCATTCAACACAGGCATTAATCTCCCCATATCCTGTTTCTATCTCAAATGTTTGTATCAATCCTTCACTTCTATTACTTGCACTGCCTGCCTCTCTCCCTGTCCTCCGAGTTCCAGGCACCCCTCCCCTTCGAATTCCAGGACCCACCCCTCCTCCTCCTCCCCCTTCCCCCCTCCCTTCCTCTTTCATCTCAGGACCCCCTCCCCCACTTCCTCTCTCGTCTCAGGACCCTCTCTCGTCTCAGGACCCCCTCCCCCCCTCTCTCGTCCCGTGGGCCTCCGAGTACAAGCAGGACATGTGCTGCTGCCCCTCCCCTTCGTAAGTGCTGGGTTCCCTTCCCTCTCACTTCCATTGGTCCACCCTGTGATGTCATACCCAGGGCGGACCAATGGCAACTGTGTTACGAACCCAGCATCCAGACGGAGGTGCAAATATCCTTATATATAATATATATATAGGATTATATATATAGGATATTAAATAAAAATATTACAACATGGATGCTTAGGGTTACCATATGTCCGGATTTACCCGGACATGTCCTCAAAAAGAGGACATGTCTGGGCAACCGGGCGGGTTTTGCCAATCCGGACAAGGGCAGATTGCTAGCCTACCCTCCCCTTAGTTACTACTGCCCTGGTGGTCTAGTGACCTCTTCCACATTTGGGGCAGGAAAGAGCCCCCTCTTTCCTGCCCGGAGCGCTGCCCTGCATGCATCCTTCCTGTTGGTGATCTTGGCGCTGATCCAAAATGGCCGCTGAGAGTTGAAGTGACCTCACGAGAATTCAACTCTCAGCAGCCATTTTGAATCGGCGCTGAGATTGTAGGGGGAGTCAGTTTATACTAGAGTTAGATTTTGCTGTAAAGGACAATCTATTGTGCTTAGCTAAAAGAAGCTGTAACTTGTAACATGGCAGCCATTAACTTTGCTTTTTCTGTGAAATACATTTTCAATACATTTTCTCTCCTTCTGTGCCTCTTCTGAAATGTAAGGCTTGCTAAACTTAGATGAAACACTGTAGCCTGCAAGCTGACAGTTAGCTCAGAGGAAGCAGCTGTAACCAGATAGCAGAAACCAGCTGGAACTTGTGCTGCTTATCAGTATATTGCCTTATATGGTATATGCAATGCCAAATAACTGTGAATAGACTACAGACCAGTGTTGGAAATAGAGGGTTGTGTGCAAAACCAAAGATAAGTTTCGTTTCCTGGGTTTTGTGTAAGACCCTCTGTCTGTAACTGCGCATGACTACTGATAAGAGTGTACAAGAACGAGTGTCAGGTGACGCTCGGGGCACAGTATGCTGAGTCTGAACTTAGTACTGTGTCAGCTAGCTAATAAAAGCTGTCTTGCCTTTGGAACCAGTTGCCTCTTGTCTCCTGATTTACCAGCTGTGAATCCTGTTACAAGATCACCAACAGGAAGGTGCATGCAGGGCAGTGCTCCAGGCAGGAAAGAGGGGGCTCTTTCCTGCCCCAAAGAGGTCACTAGACCACCAGGGCAGTAATAATGTAAGGGGAGGAGGTAGAGTTACCATTCGTCCAGATTTCCCCGGACATGTCCTCTTTTTGAGGGCATGTCCGGGGCGTCCGGCGGATTTTGCCTGCACGCACGTCCGGATTTCTGGACAAACGTGGGCGCGGGCGCGCATGTGCGTGCGGTGGGCGATCGGCGCCGTGAGTCTGGTCTCCCACCCCCTCCCCTTCCCTTCCTATGTTCCCAGTTCCCTGGTGGTCTAGTGACGTCTTCTCTTCGGGGCAGGAAAGAGCCCCCTCTTTCCTTCCCGGAGCGCTGCCTCCCTTGTCCATCATCCTTCTCGGTCGAGGCCGCTTCAACTCTCGGTGGCCATTTGAATCCCCAGCCGAGACCGAGGAGGATGCAGCAGGCAAGGGCAGGCAGCGCTCCGGTTAGGAAAGAGGGGGCTCTTTTCTGCCACGAAGAAAAGACGTCACTAGACCACCAGGGCTAGATAGTGAGAGGGGGGGTATGTGACGGGGGGGGGGGGGGGAAGTATGTGACGGGGGCAGGGAGGGGACTATGTGACGGGTGAGGGAAATAGGGGCAGAACAAGGATCTGGAGGAGGCGTGGTGGGGCAGGGAGCATGGCGGGGGCGGGGTGTGACACGTGTCCTCTTTTTCAGAGGACACAAAATGGTAAACCTAGGAGGAGGGGTGATGGGGTGTATCACAGGGGGGAGGGGGAAATGTGACAGGGGGCAGAGCGAGGGTGTGAAAGGGGCGAGGCATGTGTCCTCCTTTTGGGGGGGAACAAATTATGGTAACCACGGTTGCCAGGTGTGCGGTTTTCCCGCCCAATTGGGCGGTTTTCAGCGGGTCGCGGTTTTTTGGGCTTGTTTTGGGGTTTTTTTCCGTGTTTTTTGTGCGTTTTTTTGGGCTGCGGGGGGCGGGGCTAGTGACGGTTTGGATGGGGCTAGTGACATTTTGGGTGGGGCTAGTGACGTTTTGGGCGGGGTTAGATGACGTTTTGGGTGGGGCTGTTTTGAGCAGGCCGATGACGGCGGGGCGGGGTCGATGACGGCGGGGGTGGGGGTGTGAACTTTTTGGGCGGGTTTGGGGACCGGGTACCTGGCAACACTAACCCTATGGATGCAGCACCTCAAAGGTTTGCGAGTGGAGTAGCCTAGTGGTTAGTGCAGTGGACTTTGATCCTGGGGAACTGAGTTCAATTCCCACTGCAGCTCCTTGTGACTCTGGGCAAGTCACTTAACCCTCCATTGCCCCTGGTACAAAATAAGTACCTGAATATATGTAAACCGCTTTGAATGTAGTTTCAAAAACCTCAGAAAGGCAGTAATCAAATCCCATTTCTCTTCCCTTTGTTTTGAGTGTACGCAGAAGGACGGCAGCTCGGGAAAGTGGAAACAGAGACTTACACTGAGTGGCTTCACACTTTTACGTCATGCCTCCTCGTTCTCAATGAAAAACTCCTGTGGTTAAAAAAAGAAACAAATAGGTTGGGTTGGAAACGTCTGAGAAGGGCAAGGTCAAAGGTAAGACTGGGCGGGAACAAAACAGGAAAAGTTAAAAAAAAAAATAATAACAATTAAAAATAGTAGTAAAAATGTCAAGATTGTGCTGCCAATGAGAAAATGTCAAAGAAGTTAGCTCCATGTATAAAAAAATAAATTAAAGAAATCTGTTCCAAGTAGGTAGTACTGCTGAAATATCAATAATATAACATTGAGAAATGAAAGTTTAAAATCCGGCGCTGCTCGCGTTTATTATTTGCCTCGTCGTGAGCATGAAATCATCAGCCACTGTTTGACTTCGTTTTAAGCCACAGCGAAAAAGGCGCGAATTCATTGGAGTCTTGGGACGAGCAGCACTGACGTCACCGGCCCTAGTTTCACTTTCCTTTTCCCATTCTGGATATTTCAGCAGTGGGTGGGGCCTCCTTTTTTTCTTATTTTATGTTTCTTTTTGTTGGTTAGCGTTGGCGCCATTTTTTTTTTTTAGACATTTGCTCCTCCCGTGTGACCTTTGACCCTGGCCAGGCAGCGCGTTCCGTCCAACCGTTATCCAGCCTCCTTGGTTGCGACGCTGTTTTGAATGAGCGCTGCGGATTCTTGGGCTCAGGCTGCTGCCACCTACAGGATCTTAGTGGTAAGGCGGTGTTTTCGCTGCCTGGCTGGCTTAATTTTAAAGAAGATGTTTTAACTGGAGTGAGTGAGGCCATTGGAGCCGACTCTGTGGGTGCTTGAGCACCCCCAGTATTGAGAAAATTCCTTGTATGTGTCCAGGGAGGGGTCATTTCCATTGGGCTTAGCACCCCCAATAATTTTGAAAAGTTGGCTCCTATGAGTGAGGCCATTATTGTTTTTAAGTATAATCCTGAGTTTGAGTACTTTTCATGTTCTAGACTCGTCCCTCCCTCTACTGAGGAAGGCTTTGGCCATTGTTTGAATCATTCTCCTAACTTCTCCCTTTCAGATACACCAAGGTGGTGAAGTGTAAAGCGCGGGGTACAAATGTAACACACACAAAAAAAAACCCCACTTAGGGGCCCTTTTACTAAAGCAGCAGGACTGTAGCCAGACCTGTTATTTTGGATGACCCCTACCCCACCCCTGTCCTCCCGCTCAGCATCCGCATCAGTTCCTCTCTCTCCCCCCCCCCCCCCCCAGCATCGGTTCCTCTCTCCCCCTCCCCCCAGCATCCACATCCGTTCCTCTCTCCCCCTCCCCCCAGCAACCACTCCTCTCTTCCCCTCGCCCCGGCATCCATTTCTCTCTTCCCCCCACCCTGGCATCCATTCCTCTCTCTTCCCCCCCCCCCCAAGCATCCGTTCCTCTCTCCCCCCCCCCCAAACATCAGTTCCTCTCTCCCCCACCCCCGACATCCGTTCTTTTCTACACATCCGTTCCTCTCATCCCCCCCACCCCAGCATCCGTTTCTCTCCCCCACCCCTGGCATCTGTTCCTTTCTCCACATTCGTTCCTCTCTCTTCCCCCGCCCCAGCATCCGTTACCTCTCTCTTCCCCCCCCCCCCCCCCCCCCCGGCATCCGTTCCTCTCTCTCCCCCCCCCCCCCGGCATCCGTTCCTCTCTCTCCCCCACCCCCAGCATCCGTTCCTTTCTCCATATCCGTTCCTCTCTCCCCAGCATCCATTCCTCTTTCCTTCCCCCTCTCACTGCTGGCATCTGCTCCTCTCTCCCTCCCCGATCTACCTCCAAGCAGTCGCCAACAGCGATTCCAGTAAGCAGCCTGCGCCAGCCCTGCAGGCTTCCCTCTACCACATCCCTGCCAGTTGAGAAACAGGAAATTATGTTATCAAGGGCGGGACGCGGTAGAGGGAAGCCTGCAAGGCTGGAACAGGTTGAGTATAGGAATCGCTGCCAGCAATAGCTCAAAGGTAGGTGGGGTGAGGAATTTAGATGGGCAGCTGCCATGAGGGCAAGAGAGAGAAGCGTGAGGCATTGCCAATAAGGTGCTATGGGGGCGACTAGACAGGCCCACCTGTAGTTACACCACTGTAAGAGTTGTCGCGTGGTAACCCAAAGCTACCCCTGGCCCAACACGGGTGCCAGTGGTAGTTCCACCCCTGACCACGGCATATCCAACGCTAACAGAAATATTTAAAAAATATTTTTACAGGGGGTTACCCGGTGGTAATTGGGCAGTGCTACATGCTGCCTGGTTACCTCTATCTCATTGGGTAGCAGTTAGTTGTGCCCTCCAAAATGGCCGCAAGGGAAGTGTACACTTACCGCACAGCCATTTCTTTTTTTTGTGGGGGAGGGGGGGGGGTTTACCCACTGTGGTAAACGGAGCCCTGGCACGCAGCAAAAACGGCCACCACTGCTTGCGCAAGGCCCCTTTTACCACAGCTTAGTAAAGGGGTCCCTTAGGGAGGTGTAGGGTTACCATATTTGCTCCCCCCAAAAAGAGGACACATGCCTTGCCTTGCCCCGCCACACCCCCACTCATGCCATGACCCCACCCCTTTCACACCCCACCCCTGTCACCGCCCTGCCCCTTCCACACACCCCTAAGGGTGTCCTATCCTCCCCTTACTGTACTGCCCTGGTGGTCTAGTGACCTCTTCGGGGCAGGAAAGAGCCCCCTCTTTCCTTTCCGGAGCGCCTGCATACTGTTCTTTGCTGACGATCCCGGCGTCAATTCATAATGGCCATGGAGAGTTGAAGGGGCCTTGCGAACAAGGCCACTTCAACTCTCGGTGGCCATTTTGAATCGGCGCCAGGACCATCATGAAGGAACAGTATGAAGAGGTCACTAGACCACCAGGGCAGTATAGTGAGGGGAGGATAGGACACCACTAGGCTCGCCTGCCCGTTTGTCCAGAAATCCGGACAAACGGGCAGGATGGCAAAACCTGCCCAGTTGCCCGGCCATGTTCTCAAAAAGAGATCATGTCCGGGTAAAACCGGACATACGGTAACCCTAGGTCTAGCTTTTAATATGCAGCCTCACACTGTAAGTATATATTGGTGTTAATGTTTCAATTGACTAATGTTGATCAGTTAGCCTTGTATTCATTACTTAAGGTAGTTATTTTGTAATTTAATTTTATTTTATATGCGTGTTATTTGGACATTGTGATATTTTAGATATTATATATGTTTAGATTTATTTATCATTTTAATCATCACAGTCTTAAGTGTGATCATAAATACATTACTATTCTTACTAATATTTTAGTTCACCGTATTATTTTCATTAATTTGTTATATTTTATTAATAGTTTTATAGTCAGTTTGTAAGTTTGCAAGATGGCCGTCAGATGAGCAGCTCCCTGAGAAGCTCCCTCGCCAAACCCCCAAAAACCCAGACGAACTGACTACCTGGGCCGTCCTGACCGGACCGGAACGGACCGGGAGGGAATTAAACCACGACCGAATCCTACCGCAGTGGTCCTAGCACTGAATAATCCAACCAGGCAAAGTTCGGGAGGGTTACCGGCGAGTCTTGGAGGAGCTGACCACGCCACGAGGCCCATCCGCCTGCAGGCGACCAAGACCCAGAGCAAGCGGAATCGCTGGGTCACCCAAGCAGCGAAGAACGCCCTGACCGCACCGGAAGGGTTCGGACAGTGCCGAAGCCGAGGTCCTTAAAAGGAATCAGCTTACCTCTTGAATCGGAGGACCTGAAGGCAAACGCCAGGTCTGATTCTCCGGGCCGCAAATCGAGGAACAACCAACAGCGGGAAGACAACAAGCAAGCCGAGGCTGACCTGGCGGCTCCGAGTGATCTGCCGAAAAGGACGCCGCCGAACGCAGAGCAACGGAGCTGCAGAGCCTGATTCGCCGTAGAGCTGACCCTGCTGAATCCAGTGGGACCGCACGACCTGACCCACCGAGCCCAACGCAAACAGATGATCAACCGGCGACCTGAGGCCACGCAACGCCGAAGACTGATCGAGACGCAGGAACGAGCTCAGAGGATCGCGGGGAGCAGGTCAAGCTCTCCTCTGACCAAACGACCGTGCTACTGATCGCTGCTCGGGCCGCCAAGGACGACTGCTGACAATCAAGACCGACTGTGAGGGTCAACCTGCCTGAACAAGATCTACCTGCTGTGGCCGAACTGAGTATAAAATACCTGCTCATCTTAACTGCATGCATGCACTGCTTAGCTTTAACATAATTTAAAAATCCTCGCTTTATCCTGTTTTGCTATGCTTACTTTTACTGAAAACCACTGTTGCCATGCTTTAAATCAAACTCCCGTTAAGATTAATGCAAATGCAAATATTACCTCATTTGCCTAATAGAGAATTGTTGCCAAGCTTTCAGTGCAGGCTTGCCCAGCAATAATCCATTGCCAAGCTCTAAATCTAAATTAAATTGTTGCTATAATTAAATACAATTATAAGCACTACTGCGCATGCCTAGCACTGAACCGCTGCCAGCTTTAAACTAAACTGTTGCTAAGCCTAACTGAAAACGTAGCACTATCTCGCTTGAATTGTAGCCAAGCTCAAATACAATTGTAAACTTTGAATCGCTCAAATGTTAGCTTTAACCTAATTATTGCTAAGCTCAACTAACAATGTTAGCACTAACTTGCTTGAATTGTAGCCAAGCTCAAATGCAATTGTAAACAGAATCGCTCAAATGTAAACCAGACGCCTAACTATCACAGCGCCCAACACATAGACATGAACACCAGCAACACACTCATAACCATCCAGAGTCTCATCATACTCACTATATTCTTACACGCTAACACAACCCACAACCTCGACAGCAATAACCCCACCACCCACAATACGCACAACACTCACACACACACAATGCATGCCCAAAACAACAATCATCACAACCCAACTACATATCACCAATCCTACGCACAATATTTAAACAACCTACCAAATCAAAGACACAATAACCAACCAACTGGAATAAACCCCAGATATGCACACCACCGGCAAAATAAGGAAAATAATGACAACAGTAATCTCAACCACCGAAGAAACAGACAATTAATAAAAATAAACACATCAAACCCCACCATGGAACCACTACACCCAATCCAACTAGGATACATCAATGCAAGATCAGCAGTAAGAAACTCAGTAGACATACTAGACTGGATCATCACAGACAAATTAGACCTCTTATTTATCACAGAAACCTGGTTCCACAGTCCCACAGACCCAGCCATCTTACAAGCGTGCCCACCAGAATACAAAATCACGCACTGGACAAGAAATGGAAAAAAAAGAGGAGGCGGAATAGCGATAATATACAAACCTGAATTCACCATCACAATCACAGGTGAATCTACCTCACCACAACTTGAAATTGCATCGACTAGAATCAGCCATCCAAGCCTAATAGGACACCTTAACACAATCCTATTCTACAGGCCACCAGGAAAATGGCAAGACACCCAAACACAACTCATGGATTTCATCTCGAATACCTGCGTATCAGCCTCAAACATCCTCATACTAGGCGACATCAACCTACACCTAGAAAACGACACACTACCAAGTACACGAGAACTCAAAGAATTCTTAAAACTCTGGGACCTGCAAACACCCAACTTACAACCAACCCACGAAAAAGGACACACGATAGATATCATAACAAACAGATTCGAACCTGACTCAACTATCACACTCACTAACACAAGATGGACACCTACACTATGGTCAGACCACCATAAAGCAAATGTCACTCTTTACTGGCGAAAAACACAACTAAACACAATCAACAAACATGAACGAAAAACCTACACAACAAGAGGAAAAATAGACCCCACAACATTCTGGCAACAGATTTACCAGAGCGAATGGACCATAAACGCCAACACCATCCAATTCCTCCAAGAATGGGACGATATAAGCACAACAACACTAAACAAAATCGCCCCGGTCCAAACCAGAACATCACGCAGGAAAAATGCAAATCCATGGTTCACCGAAGAACTGAAAAAACTGAAAACACAAGTCAGGAGACTTGAACGAACATGGAACAAAAAGAAAGACGAACAAACACTAAACGACTGGAAACAACTTCGGAGAAAATATAAATACACCATCAAACAGACAAAAATACTACACTATAAAACACTAATAGGACCAAACTACAAAGACACACATAAACTCTTCAACCTCGTGAACAAACTGCTAGACACCACACCTGTCACAAACAACAGCAAAGATATACCAAGTGTCGACAACCTTGCGAAATACTTCAAGGAGAAAATTACACTATTGCGACACAAAATACCTGCCAGCCCTATAGAATACACCACTCTCCTAGACTGCCTAGATCCAGAAGAAGGAACACACCCAGCAGACAGAACCTGGACCGAATTTGAACTATTATCAGAAGACCTCATCTCTAAAACTCTCAAAAGATATGCCAAATCCAACTGCAAACTAGACATTTGTCCGAATAACCTCATGAAATCTGCTCCTCAAAAATTCATAGTAAACCTAACAAACCACATAAACTACATGTTACAAAATGGACTCTTCTCAAAAGAAAAAGGAAAAATCTTACTCACACCAATTCCTAAAGATACAAAGAAGAACACGAACGAAATAACGAACTACAGACCAATAGCATCCATACCACTAATAACCAAGATAACCGAAGGCATGGTAACTAAACAACTCACAAACTATCTAGACAAACATTCGATACTGCATGCTGCCCAATCAGGATTCCGTGCGAATCACAGTACAGAAACAGTATTAGTCACCCTTGTGACCAAATTCAAACAAATAATTGCAACCGGCAACAATATACTCCTCCTACAATTTGACATGTCAAGCGCCTTTGACATGGTTGACCATGAAATCCTACTACACATACTTGAATACTTTGGCATCGGAGGAAGTGTCCTGAACTGGTTCAAGGGGTTCTTAACCCTGCGTTCATATCAAGTGACATCAAACTCAACCACGTCCAAAGCATGGATACCTGAATGTGGAGTCCCACAAGGATCACCTCTTTCACCAACCATATTTAACCTAATGATGATCCCTCTAGCGAAACTCCTATCAAACCATAACCTCAACCCATATATATACGCCGATGATGTGACAATATACATCCCATTCAAACAAGACACCAAAGAAATCTCCAACGAAATCAATCAAAGTCTACATATCATGAACACATGGGCAGATGCATTCCGCCTGAAACTAAACGCAGAAAAGACCCAATGTCTGATACTCACCTCCCAATACAACACAACCGAATACAACGTGATAAACACACCAAACCTAAAACTTCCAATCTCAGAAACGCTAAAAATCCTCGGTGTGACTATCGACCGCCACCTAACACTTGAAACTCACGCAAACAACATAACCAAGAAGATGTTCTTCAGCATGTGGAAACTGAAAAGGATAAGACCATTCTTCCCAAGATTCGTCTTCCGCAGCCTAGTGCAATCCCTCGTCCTCAGCCACCTGGATTACTGCAACTCATTATACGCAGGCTGCAAAGAGCAAATACTGAAGAAACTTCAAACAGCCCAGAACACAGCAGCCAGGCTCATCCTCGGAAAACCTAAATATGAAAGGGCAAAACCACTGCGCGAGAGACTACATTGGCTTCCACTCAAAGACCGCGTTACTTTTAAAATTTGCACACTAGTCCATAAGATCATTTACGGTGAAGCCCCAGCGTACATGACTGATTTAATAGACCTACCACCCAGAAACGCCAAAAGATCATCCCGAACTCACCTCAACCTTCACTACCCAACTTGCAAGGGGTTGAAATACAAGACGATATACGCGTCAACCTTTCCTACATGAGCACGAAGTCCTGGAATACACTACCGCGCAACCTAAGAACGACTAACGAACAAGCCTCCTTCCGTAAACTACTAAAGACTCACCTGTTTGAACAAACTTACGGAAAAAGCCAAAACACTTAGAAACCACACTCACTGTTCACCAACTCAATACACTTCCACTTCTGATCCCACATCCCTTTATCCAGTCAATCATTCACCTACCTACGGAACAATGTACCGTGATACTTTCAATGCCCTTTTTTCCTATTGTCTCCTTCTAATGTTTCTATGTTGATGTCCCATTGTTATACTCCCATTGATATTCGAATGTCTCGCACAACTCTGTTCAATGTAATCCATAACTTAGTCGTAACAAATGTATTTCTATTATTCATGTCTTATTGTAAGCCACACTGAGCCCGCAAATAGGTGGGAAAATGTGGGATACAAATGCAATAAATAAATAAATAAATAAATAGCCCCTGATGTACCTCTCAGTGGGGCAAAACACGGCCAATGTCGGGCTTTCTTGGTTTGCATGTCAGTAATAAAGTTTTTTTCATCCTGGATATGAGCTGCTTCTTTTTGTTGCCATCTTTGATAATGAGTGTAACTGTTGGGCAGACTGGATGGACCGTTCAGGTCTTTATCTGCCGTCATTTACTAAGTTATTATGCACAGTTCATTAATGTGCACCCAGAATCCAGGGTATAGACGCTATGGGCCCAGTATTCAGCTGGCGAAGAAGGCTGGTATTTACTGTTTCTTTCACATCTTTGGGGGTGGAAGGGTGGGAGGGGATCAGTGACCTGTGCGGAAGTTAAGAGGTAGTCATGACCTTAATCTCTTCAGTGGTCATCTGGTCATTTAGGGCACATTTTTATGACTTGAAAATTCGTTATAAAAACATGTCTAGACATAGGCGCCCGGTATAGGAGGCTTGGGGAGGCTAAGAGGCTTATTTTCAAAGCACTTAGCCTCCCAAAGTTCCATAGAAACATATGGAACTTAGCCTCCCAAAGTGCTTTGAAAATATGCCTCTATGCCTCCCCAGCCAAAGCGACGGTGGTGTGCTGGAGCAGACTCGCACCGAGCCGGCTCTCCTCCCTCCGGATCCGGTCACCAACCTGACTCGTCGAATTATTCGAGGCAGGCAGTCTTGCCTGCCCGCCCTGCTGCCAGCGCTGACTTCCCCCGCTTGACGTTGTGTCGAGTCTTCAGAATTATCAATAAAACTGTTTATTATTCAACATCCTCCAGTTTCTGGCATCCTTGGTCGCTCTCCCACTTTTTCTGCAACATTGTCTTTACCGTGGGGTGTTTGAGTTCTCCGCTCTTCTGGCGGATTTTCTCCCAGAAAAACAAAGTCACCAGACAACAAAAGTAGAAAAGATCATTTTATTTTCATTATAGTGTTTGGAATATGTCCACTTTGAGAATCAGGTGCTCAACATTAAAAGTTTATATTTATTTACTTATGTATGGCATTTTATCCCACATTAAACATGAATTAGGATGTTTTGTGGCTCTACATGAGAACTGTGATATTATGATCCCTTGTTTCATATTGTTGACGGTCTGCATTTTCCGTATGGGTGGTATATTGGTGTATTAGTTCTGCCCAGTGTAATATTTATGGTACAGTAAGGTTCTGAGTGTGTTTTTGCACAAAGTTGTTCATAGTGTTTTGCAGTTGAGTGATTGTGGTTAGTATGTGCTTTGAGCAACCACTTTATTCTTTGACATGATACATAGCTAATATCTAAATTTAATAAAAGGTATTAATTGTGACTTTTATTTTTATTTTATTTTTTTTCTGTGTGTTATCAGACATTTATGGATTTAAGCTCCACCCCTGGCCCCACCCCTAACCCCGCCCCCTTTAGCCTCCCCAAACAGTTGGGCCACCGACTGCCTATGTGTCTAGACCAAAACGTTTAAATTGTCGCCCGGACATTTTTGCTTTGTTCTATTATGGCGGAAAAACATCTAAGTATTAGTAAAGACCAAATCCTGACCCCCAACACTGCACACCAAAACATTTAAAAATGGGTTTCGAGAATAGCTATTTTGAAACTTTTGGCAAGCAAAATGTCCAAATGCTGATTTACGACGCTTTTTGAATGTTTTGCTGTTTTGAAAATCAGCTCCTATATGTACTCTGGAACATATCCAGAATATTATACAAACTCAGGAACATATTCAGGAATTTATACAAACTATATATGCAGGAGATTATATACACCCTGGAACATATTCATGGAATTACATACACAGTATGCAACATATCCAGAAGATTATATATACTCTGCAACTTATCCAGAAGACTACATGTACCCTGGAAGATATTCAGGGGATTACATACACTCTAGAACATATTCATGAGATTATATGAACTCAGGAACATATCCAGAAGTTTATATAAACTGGAGTATATCCAAAAGATTACATACACTCTGGAACATGTTCAGTAGACTACATATTCTGTGAAACATATCCAGAAGATTATGAGTCTCATTTTCAAAGTGAAAAATGTCGATCAATAATTGTAAATGTAACACTTCTCCACTTTACCTATACTTGGAATTGTTTTCCTCTCCTATCTGTTTGCTTAATCTTATTATGTCATCCATGTTCTCTATGTAATACCAACTGTTATCTAATCTGGTATGGCAAATGCCATAACGATACATTGTAAGCCACATTGAGCCTGCAAATAGGTGGGAAAATGTGGGATACAAATGCAACAAATAAATAAATAAATAATGTCTCAAAACTGCATAAAGTGGCATTTGGATGTTTCTCTCTAAAAAATGTTCAAATTGTGATTTTCAAAACTTGGATTTGAGATGTTTTTTCTCTGTACTGTGCCCAGATCACAAGGGGGCATGATAGGGTCGTGTTTCGGGTGGTATTTGGGTGTTCCCAAAACTTGGACATTTTTTTGCCATAATGGAACAAAACAAAAACGTCTAGGGCTAAAAGTTAGTGTTCATGAAAACAGGTTTAGACCTAAGGGTCTAAGTCAGAAAAGTGCCCTAAATGACCAGATGACCACGGGAGGGATTAAGACATGACTCCCCCTTATTCCCACAATGGTCACTGACCCCCCCCCCCCCCCCAACCACCACACAAAGATGTATTTATTTATTTATTTGTTACATTTGTATCCCACATTTACGGTATGAACAAATACATAGTATGAATGAATACAAAGTGATAATGTGGTATAATGAGGTATATTTATGGTAGGAAACAGTTGGGGGGAGCTTATAGAGGGAAAGGCGGAAGAAGAGTCAGGTAATGTCCGTTGCAGTCTTTGGTTATGTTGTGTCGCAAGTGACCGGTATTTTTATGTTGGGTCAGTGGGGTATGCTCTTCTGAACAGGTCTGTCTTTAGTGCTTTCCGAAAATTTAGGTGGTTGAGCGTAGTTTTTTCTGCTTTTGGCAGTGCATTCCATAGTTGTGCGCTTAGGTAGGAAAAGCTGGTTGCATAGGTGGATTTGTATTTGAGTCCTTTGCTGCTTGGGCAGTGGAGGTTTAGATATGATTGTGCAGACTTTGTGGAGTTTCTGGTTGGCAGGTCAATGAGGTCTGTCATGTAGCCCGGTGACTCGCCGTAAATAATTTTGTGAACAGTCATGCAGATTTTGAAAGTGATGCGTTCTTTGATTGGTAGCCAGTGCAATTTTTCTCTGAGTGGTTTGGTGCTGTCGAAACGTGTTTTTCCAATATAAGCCTGGCTGTTGTATTTTGATTTGATCCTTGCATCCCGCATAGATTCCATTACAGTAATCTGTGTGGCTTAATACCATGGACTGTACCAGGTTACGAAATATTTCTCTCGGGAAGAATGGTTTTACGCATTTGAGTTTCCACTGAGAAAAACATTTTCTTTATGGTGGACTTCGCTTGGGTCTCTAGTGTTAGGTTCCGGTCAATTGTTTCTCTGAGAATTTTCAGGCTGTCTGAGACAGGGAGGGTGTATCCTAGGGTGTTAATGTTTGTGGGTTTGTATGTGTTGTATTGGGATGAGATAATGAGACAAGTGTGTTTTTTCTGTATTGAGTTTTAGTTGGAATGCATTTGCCCATGAGTTCATGATGTTTAAGCTTAGTTTGATTTAGTTGGTGATTTCCGCCAGATCATGTTTGTATGGAATATATAATGTAACGTCCTCAGCGTAGATAAATGGGTTGAGTGCTTGGGTGGATAGGGTCTTGGCTAGTGAAGTCAACATGAGGTTGAAGAGGATCGGTGACAGTGGTGATCCTTGCGGTACTACGCAGCCTGGTTTCCACGGTGACGATATGTTTGTTTTTGATTTCACTTGATATGTTCTTGTGGTTAGAAAGCCCTTAATCCAATTCAGAGTGCCACCACTGATTCCGAAGCAGTGGCGTAGCTACGTGGGGCCTGAGGGGGCCGGGGCCCCCGCAGATTCACCCCAGGACCCCTCTCCCGGCGAACCCGCCCCCGCCGCCGCCTACCTTTACTTTTGCTGGCGGGGGATCCCACTCCCTGCCAGCCGACGTCTTCTCAGTCCTTCCTGCACTTCAATTTGTTTGCTGACGTCCTGCACGTTGTACGTGCAGGACGTCAGACTCAGAGAACAGAACTGTTCTCTGAGTCTGACGTCCTGCACGTACAATTACGTGCAGGACGTCAGCAAACAAATTGAAGACCAGGAAGCGATTAAGAAGAAGACGTCGGCTGGCGGGGAGTGGGATCCCCCGCCAGCAAAAGTAAAGGTAGGCTGCGGCGGCGGCGGGTTCGCGGCGGGAGGGGGGGCGGCAATGTCGGCGGTGGGGGGGGGGGGCGGCGCCGGGGGGAGGGCTAAAATGTGCCCCCGGGCTCTGGACCCCTCTTCCACGGAAGGCTGGCTACGCCCCTGTTCCGAAGTATTCTAGGATTCCTAGCAGTATGTTATGATTAACCATGTCGAATGCACTTGACATGCCAAATTGGAGGAGGAGAATTCTCTTCCCTATTGCTATTTCCTGCTTGAATTTGGTTAGGAGAGTGAGTAGTACTGTTTTGGTGCTGTGTAGGGGTCGAAATCCTGATTGTGACTCATGTAGGATAGTGAATGTGTTTATGTAGTGTAAAGCTCCCGGCCACTGGGGTGATTCAGAAATGCAGCCCCCTGCGGGCTGGAGTCTCACTTGCCAGACTCCTCGGGGTTCCCTTGGCTACCAAGCCAAGCTATGTATTGCACTTGGCCAGGCAAACTGCTCAGCCACAGACAGTTCCAACCAAAGCAGTTCCAAACCACCAGTAGTAAATCCCAGGTAACTCCAGCACGCACAGCATAGAAGCAAACAGTTCAAAACAAGTTGCTTTGATGATGAATAGCAAATATGCTGAAAAGTGTTGGGGAGGGGAGGAAAAGGGGTCAAGCTGCCATATAAGGCTTGTTTTGCATGCTTTTTACCCCTTATATGGCAGCCTGACCCCTAGTGGTAGTACTGCAAGACTACCACTAGTTGTTGCTGGCTCCATTTTGAATCCAGCACCAGCAGCTGACTGGGGATCACTCGTGCCCTGGGACTCCATAGACCACCAGGGATTGGAAGAGGTATGGCCAAGGTGGGGGGCTTTGGGAGGATGGGAGGCCTACAGGGTAAGGAACTGTTTGTTTTTCCGGGGACACTTTGGGGGGGGGGGGGGGTGGAATCACAGTTCAGCTCCAGTCCTTTAAGATGCTGCCCAGGAACGTTGGATTGTGGGTTATTCCCTTAACTGACCTTAGTAACTACCCCATTTAGATAGGACACCTTGCACAAGGAAATCTCTTGTGTCCTCTGGCTACAACTTGTCTTGAGCTTGGAATTAGGAAAAAGGGCAGTTGTTAAATCTAAAATCCAAAGCCCTCAAAATATAATAGATTTTCCAAAGTAAAACTCTGTGTCAGATGCTTGGAATGCCCTCCCGCGGGAGATGGTGGAGAGGAAAACGGTAACGGAATTCAAACATGCGTGGGATAAACATAAAGGAATCTTGTTCAGAAGGAAAGGATCCTCAGGAGATTAACCAAGATTGGATGCAGAGCTGGTAGTGGGAGGCGGGGCTGGAGGTTGGGAGGCGGGGATAGTGCGTGGCAAACTTATACGGTCTGTGCCAGAGCCGGTGGTGGGAGGCGGGGATAGTGCTGTGCAGACTTATACGGTCTGTGCCAGAGCCGGTGGTTGGGAGGCGGGGCTGGTGGTTGGGAGGCGGGGCTAGTGCTGGGCAGACTTATACGGTCTGTGCCCCGAAGAGCACAGGTACAAATCAAAGTAGGGTATACACAAAAGTAGCACACATGAGTTGTCTTGTTGGGCAGACTGGATGGACCGTGCAGGTCTTTTTCTGCCATCATCTACTATGTTACTATGTAAGTGGTTTCCTTTATCTTCTTCGCCTCAGGGTAACTCCAGCAAGCACAGCACAGAAGCAAACAGTTCAAAAGAAAGGGGTATCAGCAAATCAGAAATAAGATGCACCTATTGCTTCAGGCTCCAGTTGTACCTAAACAAGGAAGAGACTTAGAGAAAAATTCAGTGAGAAAAAGGGCTGAACTGAGGAAATGAGAATCACCAGAGTGAGGAGTGGGAAGTGTTCTCAGAAAGGATTTACTAATGTACACAGAAAAAAAAAAAAATCAAGCTTACAAAGATGATGGATAGCTTGGGGAAGTAGTTTTCTAGGGTGATACTGATACACAGAAGGATTGCCTTGAGACCCATAGTTATAAAGGACAGAGATGAAAAAGGAAGATTTGGAATTCTGGTGAGAGCTTACATTCAAGGGTGGTAGCGGAATTCAAAAAGGCGTGGAGGGTCTCTAATTAGAAAACAAAACTTAAAGGGTTGCATATGTGTTTGCATGTCAAGTGGTGCTTAGATGGCAACTCTGGGTATAAAAACTAAGGCCGATGCTGGGCTGGCTTGTACGGTCTATGTCCCACCTATAGCAAATCCGGTTTAGGATGTGATGTGCTGGAGAGGGCTTCAATGGAAACTCTAATAATTTGGAACATGAGGACAGTACTGGGCAGACTTTATCTGCTGGCATCTACTATGTTATGTATGTTATGTTAAGTCCGCTTTGACGGCGACTCCAGTAGCTGGAAGATAAGGACAGCTCGTGAGCTCTTACCAGCTATAAAATAGGTGGTGGTAAGGGCTCATACACTTGTGGATCTACTGAAACGGGGAATTCTCCGAGGACTAGCAGGCTGTAATATTCTTACAAATTGGTCGACATCCGCTTCTGCCCGGGAACCAGCATTTTGCAAAATCAGAAAAGTTTGCCAGAGCCTGCACGTGCGGAACAATTTTCCCTGCCTGTCGTGTGAGCATGTACCTCAGTTCTTTCTTTTCCGCAATGAGGTGTGGCAGGTTCCTCATGTGCTCCTCATTTTCTGTCCGAGAAAGAGCCTTCATTTTTTTGTGATTTTATCGCCTTATTTTCATTTGTTTTCGTCTTGTTATAAAAAAAAAAAGGAAAGTGTGTTTTCCCTTTATTTTTCAGTTCTTTTCTGTCCAATTTTAAGTTTCCTTTCTTTTTTGGTTTTAGGCTGCATGGCCGGGTTTCTCCCTTTATTTTTTGTGCCTTTTTTACGTCGTTCCTCGGCGTCGAGGCAGGCTCAGTCTCAGAGTTCATTTAGGGAAATGCTTTCCAATACTGAAAAGGAGCACTTGTGGGAGTCAGAGGAAGATCCCAGATTCTTTTCCTCTGATGTGTCTTTTGGGATTCCCTCTGAACCTTTCCCTCCACCTGAAAGGAGACGGTCTCCTACTGAAAGTCTCTCTTTTTCATCTTTTGTTCGGGAAATGGCTGCGGCCATTCCATTCCCTATGGAGGTGGAGGATAAGCTGTCATGGCCTGGATGTTGAGAACTTAGAATTCGCCTCCTTGGGTCTTTCAGAGGGTGTCTCCCGAGTCTTGCTTGCTTCCAGGAAAGATTCCATGAAGAGATGTTACTCTTTCAAGTAGAGGAGGTTTGCCATC
Organism: Microcaecilia unicolor; assembly: GCF_901765095.1. NCBI lineage: Eukaryota > Metazoa > Chordata > Amphibia > Gymnophiona > Siphonopidae > Microcaecilia > Microcaecilia unicolor. Next base: position 7,238,088 of record NC_044032.1, on the reverse strand, counting down.
TGGTGTGACAGCAAGGCCCTAGATCCTCTCTCTTATCCTACACAGACCCTGCTTGATAAGCCTATCTCTGGACAGCCTTTAGTTGTTCACTTCATGAGAGGTTTGCTTTTGTCAAAGCCCCCTGTCAAACCTCTGCCCGTGTCATGGGATCTCAACGTCGTTCTCACCCAGCTGACGAAAGCTCCTTTTGAGCCACTGAATTCCTGCCATCTGAAGTACTTGACCTGGAAGGTTGTTTTCTTGGTGGCTGTTACTTCAGCTCATAGGGTCAGTGAGCTTCAGGCCTTAGTAGTGGATGCACCTTGTACTAAGTTCCTGCCGAAGGTGGTGTCGGAGTTCCATCTGAACAAGTTAGTTGACTTGCCAACATTCGTTCCCCGTCCTCATGCCCACCCTGGCGAAAGCAGCTTGCACACCTTGGACTGCAAGAAAGCATTGGCCTTTTATGTGGAGCAGATGAAGCCCTTCAGACAGTCTGCCCAGTTATTTGTTGCTTTTGATCCCAACAGGAGGGGAGTCGCCATCGAAAAATGCACAATCTCCAATTATCTAGCAGATTGCATTTCCTTCGCTTATGCCCAAGCTGGGCTGATTCTAGAGGGCCATGTCATGGCTCATAATGTCAGAGCCTTGGCTTCGTCAGTGGCTTACTTGAAATCAGCCTCCATTAAAGAGATTTGCAAAGCTGCAACATGGTCTTCAGTCCACACATTCACATCCCACTACTGCCTTGAGATGGATACCCGATGTGACAGTTGGTTTGGGCAGTCTGTGCTGCAGAATCTGTTTGGGGTTTAGAATCCAACTCCACCCACCTAGGCCCATTTTATTCTGTTCCAGGCTGCACTCTCAGCTAGTTGTATATAGTTTCAGGTCAACCTATGTTATGTCCTCACCGTTGCGAGGCCCAATTGACCAATGTTTGTTTTAGGTGCGCCTGGATTTTATTTATTTATTTATTGCATTTGTATACCACATTCCCCCACCTATTTGCAGGCTCAATGTGGCTTACATAGATTTGTTAACATTGTCATAGCAGGATATCAGATACAGTTAGTAATGTGTAGCGATCAAGGAAGGGAAGGGAAGAAGGGGGTAGTGCTTAAGATTGTTGTATAATGTGGTCTTTCATGTTTGAATGGGTTGGTGAGGTGAATTAGTGAGGTTATAGGTGTTCTTTGTAGGCCTTGTTGAAGAAGAATGTTTTCAGAGATTTACGAAAGATAGTTGTTTCGTTGATTGCTTTCAAGTCTGTGGATGCTAGGGATACCCCAAGTGTTAGAACAAGCAGCCTGCTTGTCCTCGGAGAAAGCGAAGATACTTACCTGTAACAGGTATTCTCCGAGGACAGCAGGCTGAATATTCTCACAATCCCACCCACCTCCCCTTGGAGTTGTCTATTTCTTTTTACTTTTAGACTTAACTGACATACGCGTTCATGCGACAGGCGGGAAATTGGTCCGCGCATGTGTGCTGCACGCACACCAGAAGGCTCTGGCAAACTTTTTTACTTTTGCAAAATGCTGGTTCCCAGGCCAACGCAGACGGCGACCCACTTGTGAGAATATTCAGCCTGCTGTCCTCGGAGAATACCTGCTACAGGTAAGTATCTTCACTATATGGCGTATGGCCATTATTGGAAAAATAGAAACATCTGTCTTATCGTGACAGCACTAAAAGTGGCCTCAGTGCGCATCAAAGACCCGTGTTGGAGCTACGTCAGGCCACTTTTTAGTGTGGCTTTGTAAAAGGGTTCCATAGTGTTATTAGTGTATTAGACAGTATAAAAACGTTTTCTGTTTGTTATAAATGTATTACTGTGTCGTACATTTTGAAAAAGTAAATCATCAGTTCACATATACCCATTCCACTCCACTCAGGATTGTATAAGCTGATATCATCCAGCTTATAATCGAAAGACAAAAACGCCTATATTGCGACCTAAATCGGGAGATAGGCGTTTATCTCCCAAAAACGAATAACGCGGTATAATCGAAAGCCGAACTTGGACGTTTTCAACTGCACTCCATCGCGGAAGCGTACAAAGTTGACGGGGGCGTGTCGAAGGCGTGGTGAAGGCGGAACTGGGGCGTGGTTATCGGCCGATCAGAGATGGGCGCCTTTCGCCGATAATGGAAAAAAAATATGCGTTTTTAGCGAGAATTTAGGGCACTTTTCCTGGACCCTGTTTTTCCACGAATAAGGCCCCAAAAAGTGCCCTAAATGACCAGATAACCACTGGAGGGAATCGGGGATGACCTCCCCTGACTCCCCCAGTGGTCACAAACCCCCTCCCACCACAAAATATGCCATTTCACAACTGTTTATTTTCACCCTCAAATTTCATACCCACCTCCCTGGCAGCAGTATGCAGGTCACTGGAGCAGTTATTAGGGGGTGCAGTGGACTTCAGGCAGGTGGACCCAGGCCCATCCCTCCCCTACCTGTTACAATTGTGCTGCTTAATGCTTAGTCGTCCAACCCCCCCCCCCCCAAACCCACTGTACCCACATGTAGGTGGCCCCCTTCACCCCTTAGGGCTATAGTAATGGTGTAGACTTGTGGGCAGTGGGTTTTGAGGGGGATTTGGGGGGCTCAACACACAAGGGAAGGGTGCTATGCACCTGGGAGCTCTTTTACCTTTTTTTTTTGTTTTTGTAAAAGTGCCCCCTAGGGTGCCCGGTTGGTGTCCTGGCATGTGAGGGGGACCAGTGCACTATGAATCCTGGCCCCTCCCACGAACAAATGCCTTGGATTTATTCGTTTTTGAGCTGGGCGCTTTCATTTTCCATTATCACTGAAAAACAAAAACGCCCAGCTCACAAATTGTCGAATAAAACATGGACGTCTATTTTTTTTCCCAAAATACGGTTCGGTCCGCCCCTTCACGGACCCGTTCTCGGAGATAAACGCCCATGGAGATAGACGTTTTCGTTCAATTATGCCCCTCCATACAGTGGTGGAAATAAGTATTTGATCCCTTGCTGATTTTGTAAGTGTGCCCACTGACAAAGACATGAGCAGCCCATAATTGAAGGGTAGGTTATTGGTAACAGTGAGAGATAGCACATCACAAATTAAATCCGGAAAATCACATTGTGGAAAGTATATGAATTTATTTGCATTCTGCAGAGGGAAATAAGTATTTAATCCCTCTGGCAAACAAGACCTAATACTTGGTGGCAAAACCCTTGTTGGCAAGCACAGCCTTCAGACGTCTTCTGTAGTTGATGATGAGGTTTGCACACATGTCAGGAGGAATTTTGGTCCACTCCTCTTTGCAGATCATCTCTAAATCATTAAGAGTTCTGGGCTGTCGCTTGGCAACTCGCAGCTTCAGCTCCCTCCATAAGTTTTCAATGGGATTAAGGTCTGGTGACTGGCTAGGCCACTCCATGACCCTAATGTGCTTCTTCCTGAGCCACTCCTTTGTTGCCTTGGCTGTATGTTTTGGGTCATTGTCGTGCTGGAAGACCCAGCCACGACCCATTTTTAAGGCCCTGGCGGAGGGAAGGAGGTTGTCACTCAGAATTGTACGGTACATGGCCCCATCCATTCTCCCATTGATGCGGTGAAGTAGTCCTGTGCCCTTAGCAGAGAAACACCCCCAAAACATAACATTTCCACCTCCATGCTTGACAGTGGGGACGGTGTTCTTTGGGTCATAGGCAGCATTTCTCTTCCTCCAAACACGGCGAGTTGAGTTCATGCCAAAGAGCTCAATTTTGTCTCATCTGACCACAGCACCTTCTCCCAATCACTCTCGGCATCATCCAGGTGTTCACTGGCAAACTTCAGACGGGCCATCACATGTGCCTTCCGGAGCAGGGGGACCTTGCGGGCACTGCAGGATTGCAATCCGTTATGTCGTAATGTGTTACCAATGGTTTTCGTGGTGACAGTGGTCCCAGCTGCCTTGAGATCATTGACAAGTTCCCCCCTTGTAGTTGTAGGCTGATTTCTAACCTTCCTCATGATCAAGGATACCCCACGAGGTGAGATTTTGCGTGGAGCCCCAGATCTTTGTCGATTGACAGTCATTTTGTACTTCTTCCATTTTCTTACTATGGCACCAACAGTTGTCTCCTTCTCGCCCAGCGTCTTACTGATGGTTTTGTAGCCCATTCCAGCCTTGTGCAGGTGTATGATCTTGTCCCTGACATCCTTAGACAGCTCCTTGCTCTTGGCCATTTTGTAGAGGTTAGAGTCTGACTGATTCACTGAGTCTGTGGACAGGTGTCTTTCATACAGGTGACCATTGCCGACAGCTGTCTGTCATGCAGGTAACGAGTTGATTTGGAGCATCTACCTGGTCTGTAGGGGCCAGATCTCTTACTGGTTGGTGGGGGATCAAATACTTATTTCCCTCTGCAGAATGCAAATAAATTCATATACTTTCCACAATGTGATTTTCCGGATTTAATTTGTGATGTGCTATCTCTCACTGTTACCAATAACCTACCCTTCAATTATGGGCTGCTCATGTCTTTGTCAGTGGGCACACTTACAAAATCAGCAAGGGATCAAATACTTATTTCCACCACTGTATGTCCCCTCAACTATGTCTTCTCCTGCCCTAAACTCTTTAGTCATTCCTTGAGTTTTTCCGTCCCATTTTCCCTCCAAAAAGGGTCTCCTACTGTTTCCTCCCTGGTAGACCCCTCCCCTTGTTCTAGAAGCTGCAGGGGTATAAATACGTCAGAGCACAGTATTCTTGTAGAGCCACTAGAGGTCTCTGACATGTAAGCAAGGCAGAACCCTAGGAGTCTCTACAATATCGTTTATTTGTTGTTAGTTAAACTTTATATCTGTGCATTCAAGTGGAATAATGCTGCAAAAAAACACTAAATTATAGCTAGTATGTTTTATTTTCTAACTAACTTAATTTTCATGTAAACTATGTTCTGGTACCTCAGCCTCTGTTCAGAAGGTTTTAATTGGCATATGTTTTGATATAGTATGAAAAAGGACAGTTTGTGCATGTGGTTATGTATAATGATAAACCGTAGTTATTATGTTTTCCTGCTTTATAATCTGCATATTTGGGTAACTCTTGTTTCAGCAGCCAAAGGACTAATAGAAGCCTGTATGAGCACTGAGGGGCCGATGCAGAAAACCATGCGTTAGAGCCATGTGCTGATGGGCGGAGCACACGACTTCTAAGGTGAAGATAATGAGAAAATTTAGTCCTCCGATGCAGTTAGGTAATTGTATACAAAGTTCTGTGTCAAACACATCTGTGCCCTTGCTGGAATGTTAATCTGCCGATGAATATCAGCCTCGCAAACACATAAAATATTTGTGATGTCAATGTTGATTACACAGAACAACATTCCAGTACGTGCATGATCATATCAAGATTTTTAAGGAAGAATTCTGGCTGCACCCTGGTTCTTGGTCATCTCCACTGTAATTCAATAAGGAGGCACCTACTGTAACATAGTAACATAGTAGATGACGGCAGAAAAAGACCTGCATGGTCCATCCAGTCTGCCCAACAAGATAAACTCATATGTGCTACTTTTTGTGTATACCTTACCTTGATTTGTACCTGTCCTTTTTAGTGCACAGACTGTGTAAGTCTGCCCAGCACTATCCCCACCTCCCAACCACCAGCCCCGCTTCCCACCACCGGTTCTGGCACAGACCGTATAAGTCTGCCCAGCACTATCCCCGCCTCCCGCCACCGGCTCTGCCACCCAATCTCGGCTAAGCTCCTTAGGATCCATTCCTTTCTGAACAGGATTCCTTTGTTTATCCCACGCGTGCTTGAATTCTGTCACCATTTTCATTTTCACCATCTCCCTGTGGAAAGATAGGTGCTTACTTTTCTTTATGGAATACTGATGTAAGTAGCCTTACGCATGGTTACTTTGCAGACAGGGGCATTTATGGCAGCCATTCAGCTGGTGTAATTGCGTGGACCTACATTAGCATTTACACACGTTCTTGCTGCCCGGGAAAGTTTGGTCATATTTTTCTATGAGAATTGGTGCAACCCCCAAAGGTAGAAATACCTGAGAACATTGCACCAAATGGTGCAGATTTGAAAGCTACCTCCATACCCTTTAGAGAAAGCCTGCATTGGCTCCCACTGAAGGACCGTATTGCATTCAAGATATGTACCTTGGTCCATAAAATCATTTATGGAGATGCCCCATCATACATGTCAGACCTAATTGACTTACCAGAGAGATACAATAAAAGTTCATCACGCACCTGCTTAAACCTTCATTATACAAAGCAAAGAGTAGGAAAGATGGGCTCTTCCAAGAAACCGGAGCAGACGTGTGTAATAAAATCAAACCTTTATTCCAAGATACAAATTAACACACTGGACTCAACCTTCATTATCCCAATTGCAGAGGACTATGCACACAACTATGGAATGAATTACCGATTGCCATAAAAACGACACACGACGTGACAACCTTCTGAAAGTTATTAAAGACCTACTTATTCATAAAGGCGTAGAATAAAGATTCCCCATAACGATCTGACTTCCTAATTATTCCAATCACAACTATTAAGGATCCCTCCTATCTGTTCATCCCAATTACATCCTCATGACTGAATATTATATCTTGTCCTGATATCATTATGTTATGTTATGTTGATCTTTCAATCCACTTCCAATCCAATATGATTTACTTATGCACTCTTATTTGTAATAATTGTAAAATTATTATTCCATTAATATGATTGCTTTGATATTCTATGTACCCATCTGTATTTTGAAATTCTTATCCTATAATGAGTACATGTTGCTATAACATTTTGTAAGCCACATTGAGCCTGCAAATAGGTGGGAAAATGTGGGATACAAGTGCAGCAAATAAATAAATAAAATATTTTTATGTATTAAGTTTTGGTATGCATAATATATTTAGGTATCAAGAGTAACCATTGATTTGCTGTTGCATGCTGTGAATGCAGATAGGTCCATCTGTGAAGCTGCGCAGCTCAGCAGTGGGATCTAGCACACATCAGGCAGTATCAGATAGGTGGAGATTTGCACAGCTTCAAAACTCTGCTGGCCTGCTGATACACCACGGATTGGAGTCAAGTACGTCACAGTGAACCAAAGCTACGTGGGCACAGGAGCCAACTTTTGAACACAATTAGGAGTGCTAAACCGAACAGAAATTATACCTCCCTCGACACAGCAAGGAATTTGCTGAATATTCTGCCAATGATACGCTGTCCTCACTTGGATTTCAGGGCTCTGTTCTTTCCTGGTTTTCTTCTTATCTCTCCCAGCGTACCTTTAGTGTATACTCTAGTGGATCCTCCTCTCCTTCTATCCCACTGTCACCTGGTGTACCTCAGGGATCTGTCCTGGGACCTCTATCTATACTTCTTCCCTTGGTACTCTGATCTCATCCCATGGTTTTCAATATCATCTTTACGCTGATGACTCCCAGATCTACCTCTCCACACCAGAAATCTCAGCCGAAATCCAGGCCAAAGTATCAGCCTGCCTGTCTGACATTGCTGCCTGGATGTCTCAGCGCCATCTGAAACTAAACATGACCAAGACTGAGCTTCTTATCTTTCCCCCTAAACCAACATCTCCTCCTCCCCCATTTATTTCTGTGGATAACAATCTCATCCTTCCAGTCTCATCAGCTCATAACCTTGGGGTCATATTCGACTCCTCCCTCTCCTTCTCTGCACATATTCAGCAGACTGCTAAAACCTGTCGTTTCTTTCTCTATAATATCAGCAAAATTCGCCCTTTCCTTTCTGAGCACACTACCAGAACCCTCATCCACACTCTTATCACCTCTCACTTAGACTATTGCAACTTGCTTCTCACAGGTCTCCCACTTAGCCATCTCTCTCCTCTTCAATCTGTTCAAAATTCTGCTGCACGACTAATATTCCGCCAGGGTCGTTATGCTCATATTAGCCCTCTCCTCAAGTCACTTCACTGGCTTCCTATCTGTTTCTGCATACAGTTCAAACTCCTCTTATTGACCTATAAGTGCATTCACTCTGCAGCTCCTCAGTATCGCTCCACCCTCATCTCTCCCTACATTCCTCCCAGGGAACTCCGTTCACTGGGTAAGTCTCTCTTATCTGCACCCTTCTCCTCCACTGCTATCTCCAGACTCCGTTCCTTTTATCTTGCTGCACCATATGCCTGGAATAGACTTCCTGAGCCGGTACATCAAGCTCCATCTCTGGCCGTCTTCAAATCTAAGCTAAAAGCCCACCTTTTTGATGCTGCTTTTAACTCCTAACCCTTATTCACTTGTTCCGAACCCTTATTTTGTCATCCTCACTTTAATATTCCTTTATCTCTTGTTTGTCCTGTTTGTCTGTCCTAATGAGTGTAAGCTCTGTCGAGCAAGAACTGTCTCTTCATGTTCAAGTGTACAGCGCTGCGTAAGTCTAGTAGCGCTATAGAAATGATAAGTAGTAGTAGTAGTAATATTGGCACCCACAGTACCCTCAGAGCTGGCTCCTATGTACATGGGCCACTATGTAAAAACATGTCCTGGACCACTTAATTCCTGACTTGTACATGCAATCAAGTCACTCTTACGTAGGTGCTGCATAGGAGAGGCACAGGAAGCCAAACCTTCAGAAATAAATTTGCCGATTTATCACCAATTTAAGAAAGAAAAAAAATAGCATTAGTCAGAATAGATTAGGGGGCTGATTTAACTGGCCAGAAGCAGCTCCTGACTGGTTAAATTGCCTGTTCAGCAGCACTTAACCAGTTAGTGCCAAACTGAAAATCGGCTATTTTGACGGCATTCAGGAGCAGAGACAGACTTGGCCAGTTTAGTGCTGGCACTGAATATCTGGGTTTAACGCAGGTAGCGATCAGTGATCACTGCAGGCTGAATATCGGGCTCTAGAATTTTTTACAAAATTGTTGCCTTTTTTGGGGGGGGGGGGGGGATTTTGCTCACACCTTTTTCAGTAGTAGCTCAAGGTGCGTTACATTCAGGTACACAGGATATTTCTCTGTCCCAGGAGGGCTCACAATCTAAGTTCGTACCTGAGGCAATGGAGGGAAAGAGCTCTTGGGCGCATTTGACCCTGGCAGAATTCCTGGATCCCAGAAGACTTCTCTGAATATGTGCAATGGGATCAGGAGGGTAAGAAGGCCTGAACTGTAAGGGAGCAGCACTGGGCAGGACCAGCTTCCGTGGAGTAATTAACTGCATGTTCTGGCACTAGGCTTCTGTCAGGAATAAAATTACTTTTTCCTGATTCTGGTCTTATTCTCTTGTCCCCCTCTCACCCCTTCCAGCTGGTGTGCACAGAGGGGCAGCCAGTGAGAGACTAGCGTGCAGGAGCTTAGGCAGTGAGCCCAAGGGAACTATCAGCATCTTTGTGGAGTCAGACCACAGAAAAGAGAAAGAGGAAGGAAAATCAGCTTTAGGTTTGACAGTTTAGCCATTTTGCTTTTCCTGGTTAGCCAGCTGGAGTTCCTCAACCATAGCTAAACTGGAATATGGTAATGTTCCTTTATGCCCAGTTCTCTATTGGTGGGGGTGAGACAAAACAAAGGAAAAGTGACTCAGACAGTGAAAGGGTAAAAAATGAAATGGAATAACAGGTTAATGGGGGGAGGGGGGGGGGGTAACAGCAAGGGGCCTCCTGTTGCATATAGCTCTTTTGGATTTCTGCACCCCAAATGCATCACCCCACATTTTTTCACATTAAAGCTTAACTGCCAAGCATCAGCCCAATTTTGCCATTTTTGTTAATCACTCATCATGCTTTCCATTCCCTCCAAGGTGTTTACTGTGTTGCTAATCTTTATTCTCCGAGGACAAGCAGGCAGTAATATAGTAACATTGTAAATGACGGCAGATAAAGACCTGCAAGGTCCATCCAGTCTGCCCAACAAGATAAACTCATTTTACATGGTATGTGATACTTGATATGTATACCCGAATTTGATTTGTCCTTGCCTTTCTCAGGGCACAAACCGCAGAAGTCTGCCCAGTACTGTTCTTGTACTAAGTTCTGAAGCTAACATCGAAGCCCCTTAAAATTTACACTCCAGCCCATCCCTATCCAGTCACGATCAGGGCGTAGACCGTAGAAGTCTGCCCAGCTCCCGTTTTCTTTCCCAATTACCGGCGTCTCCGTCCAATCTCCGCTAAGATTCCATGGAACCATTCCTTCTAAACAGGATTCCTTTGTGTTTATCCCACGCATTTTTGAATTCCATTACCGTTTTCATCTCCACCACCTCCCGCGGGAGGGCATTCCACATATCTACCACCCTAAAATACTTCCTGACATTTGTGAAGATGATGAGGCTATTGGAATGTGATGATGAAGCTCCCACCTCAGGATCCCAGGTCCCTCTCTCACTCAGGGTGAGCTGGTTCACAATATGCAGATTTTATGCAAATTATGCTCCTACCCCTTTCTACTCGGGATGACCTGGTTCTCAAACAAGCAACACATGGTCAGGTCTCATCTCAAACAAATCTTTATTCCAGCCTCTGGGGCACACTTCTTTTAGCTTAAAACACTTTCACAAGCTTAAATAGTTCTTCCAGCTTAACCATTTCATTTCTTCCTACTCAGTGCAATCTTCCATTTTAAACATTTCTTCTTGCACAGTTCAATACCCATAGATTTCTTCCCCCTGAGCCCTCTCACCCAGGCACCTGGGCTCAGCACCAACTCAGGCCCGGACACACAGTCCCTCTTCACTGTTCTAGACACACCGTCCCTTCCTCTGGGACACACAGTACTCACTATTAACTCAGTCCCGGACACACAGTCCCTCTTCACTGTTCTAGACACACAGCCTTTTCATCTGGGACACACAGTACTTCTTCAATGTTCTAGACACAGTCTTTTCCTCTGGGACACACAGTACCTCTTTGAACACATAGTTCTTATTCTTGATACTCTCTAGGGCAGTGATGGGCAACCTTTTGAGCTTGGTGTGTCAAAATTCGCCAAAAAACCGAGCATAACTCGGGTGGTGTGTCACTTCGAGAAAAAAACCCATAATTTTGCGATATTTATAGTTTAAATAACAAAAATGTATAATTGTAATATATAACTGTATTTAATAAACCAAAACCTAATTATTTAACTTACCTGCTTAGTGACTTCTTTGTTCATCTGTCAGTCGGTTTCTTTTATTGGTCTTGATATTATTTAATTTGTGTGGGGTGCCGTGAACTAAGACAAGTGAGGGGGAGGGGGAATTCTTTAACTAATCTGCCTATTAGTGACTTTTTTGTTGCTGAATTTCATTGGCTAAATCTTCAATTGAAGGTTGGTATTTTGTACACTTCAAGCCCAAGCAAGCGCTACTAACTTCATCTTTCAATCTGTTTCTTTTGTTGATTTTGATATTATTTAACGCTGAGAATAAGGTTTCACAAAAGTACGTAGAGGGAAAAATTGTGAGTAAAGCCATTGCTATATTTTTCAGGGTGCTAAAAGTGTCTGGTAATCGGATCCAGGCACTCCAAATTTCCTGGTAACTCAGATATTCTCTTAATAATTGCATCTTTATTCTGCATATCGTGAAATAGAACTGGTGCACATCTTAGGAGAGTTTCTTTAATAAATCCTCCCTCACTGAGTGCTTTTCCATGCTGAGCTATGGAGTGAGCAATGCTCAAACTTGCAGATGTTAAATTTGTAGAACCTTTTACAAATGTAAGGATGGAATTAGATTGGCTCTTATAAAAGTGTAGCTGCCTGGAAATGTATTCCTTCCTTTCATCCTCACTTTTTTTCAAGAGCTGGGAATGATTAGTTTCAAAATGTCTATTTATATTCCACGTTCTGCTTACTACCGTTTCAGTACATAGAATGCAAAATGATCTGCCATTTTTTTCTATAATGCCATACATCTCGGTCCATGTCTCTTGAAAGGGTCGGCTACTGCTACTACCACTTCCTTTACTTAACCTTGGTTTTTATTTTTTGGGTTCTCCATCAGGGGGGCAGTGACAGAAGATAGAATTATAGATAGCCTGTTAGCCCTGCAGGCAATTAGGGGTTAACTAGCCTAACTGACCACCTTATGTAAATTAAGACGGCTGCCGCTATTTCTAATGGCGGGAAACGGCACCCATAGCACATGCCCTCGCCTCTCCCAGCCTCCCCCTCACCTATCTCAGTAATGATGGTCAATTACAAATCCACGACACCCCAGAACAGTAGATTGGATGATGGTTGCGGGTAATGGTGATCACAGGGCCCTCAGAGATGCGTCCCCCACGGCATTCCGCTGCTCTCTGCTCCGCCGGCCGGAAGTGAGATCAAAGATCCCCTAACGGCCGTGCAGGAGCCGGGGCAGAGGGAGCAGCAGGGAGGGAGCCAATAGGAGCGCACACGGCACCCCCCTCCAGCGGGTAAACATGCACCGGGGGGGGTGATTTCGCCGGGGGAGGGAGGTCGCGCTCAAGGAACTCCGCTGCTTCTCCGCGTGTCACCGAAAATGGCTACGCGTGTCATAGGTTCGCCATCAGGGCTCTAGGGCCTTCTTACCCCAGCCAGCTTCCTTCTTGGGAACACACAGTTCTAGACACCCAGTCTTTACATCTGACACCCAGTCTTTTCACCACCGGGACATAAGGCACAGCCAGTCCTTCTCATGGGGATCCTCCTGCTTCAGCTATTAGCCCTTCTCTGCAGCTGCTGGCTCTTCTCTCTCCCCCCTCATAACTCAGGTGGGGTATTAAATGGTTCATGGCCAAACAGGACCCAGCCCATAACCTGCTGCACCTGTTTCTATCCCCAGGACTCTCCCCGGTCCTAGCGACCTCCAGCTATACATCCCCTTTCTGGCTCCCTTTTTTGTGACTCACCTAGCCCTTCTCCCTGGACATTTTTAGGGGGTTAGCGCCCTCTAGGGGCCTAACCAGGGTAGGACAGCCTCTTCCTTATCACACATTACACCTGAGTCTACCCCCCTTAAACCTCAATTCATGTCCTCTAGTTTTACCGCCTTCCCATCTCCGAAAAAGGTTCATTTGTGGATTAATATCTTTCAAATATTTGAACGTCTGTATCATGTCACCTCTGTTTTTCTTTTCCTCTTAAGGTATACATGTTCAGGTCAGCAAGTCTTTCCTTGTACTGTTTGCAACGCAAATCCCATACCATTTTTTTAAGCTTTTCTTTGCACTGCTTCTATCTTTAGCAAGATACGGCCTCCAAAAATGAACACAATACTCCAAGTGGGGCCTCACCAACGACTTGTAGAGGGGCATCAATACCTCCTTTCTTCTGCTGGTTATGCCCCTCTCTACTCAGCCTAGCATCCTTCTGGCCACGGCTGTTGCCTTGTCGCATTGTTTCTTCACCTTCAGATCCTCAGACTCCAACACCCCAAGGTCTCTCTCCTGAATCGAGCTTACTAATCTCTCCCCTCCTATCCGGTATCTCTCTTTCGGGTTTCTGCACCCCAAGTGCATCACTGTACACTTCTTGGCATTAAATTTTAACTGAAGCTAGAAACCTATTGATAAACTCTAAAAAAAAGTGTAGAGCCAAAAACAGCAAGGTATAAAGCAGAATGAAAGAGTTCATTGAGTAAACCAAACAGTTGTTAATGGCTAAAAGTATATGAAAAAACCATGAGGTCAAAGGTAGGCTGCCTACATATGTGACTCCTTTGGATAGCAAGTAATATGGAAAGCACCTTAAACCATTCTATGTATCGACTAAGCAAGTCCCAGTGGCTTAACAGGAAATGGGAGTGGACAAAGGAAATCTTGGAAAGTCACGGGGGCACACACCCTTGGACTCAGTAGCTGAAGAAAAACACATGGAAAAAGAAAGCTCTAAATACCAGGCTACCTTTTCCAAAGGCGCAAGTATACTTGGAACCATAGTACAGGGTATTGCAGGATTTCTGTCCCCCCCACCCCACCCCCCTCACACACACACACACTTTACATCCCTGCAATTCCAGCTCCTCCTAATCCTGGCAGAAGAGAAATCCTATGGAATTGCAGACTATGTCATAACAAAACTCTGTAAGCCACATTGAGCCTGCAAATAGGTGGGAAAATGTGGGATACAAATGCAATAAATAATAATAAAATAATAATAATAAATAAAAAGGTTACTTGATAATTGTTTTTTCCTCAAAAGAAAAAAAAATCAACAAGAAACCACTGTGCACTCTGCAAAAATGAAAAATAATAAAAAAAGATTTATACTGAGTTCGGTATAAAAATATGCATGCAAAAGAAAACAATTCTGAACTAAAATCACATTTACAATTGCTTAACAGAAAGCAAAAACAAAAAATGAGAAAACAATCAACTTGGAATCATGATCCTCTTAATTCTTTTGTTTGAAACCGTGACAAAAGAAAAACATTACTGCTGAGGAGTCTCTCACTTATCTGGGAGAAAAATGACAAATAGTTAAAAAAAAAAATAACACAGAGGAATGCATAACATTGTGAGTCTGGCCAGCTCTTCCCCCCCCCCCCCCCCTTTTTAAAGAAACATAGCTGACACGTTTCCCATTTATTAGCATGTAGAGACACACAGGTAGTATATTTCTTTTTTTGTTTTTAACAAAAATTAGTGAGGATTAGTTAAACAGAAAATCACAGAAGTGAATACGTGGAGGGGCATAATTGAAAGGGAGGGGCTTGGAAACCCGTATTATCGAAACAAGATGGACGTACACCCGTATTATCAAAACAAGATGGACGTCCATCTTTCGTTTTGATAATATGGTCGAGGACGCCCAGATCTTGAAATTTAGGTCGTCCTTAGAGATGGTCGTCCCTAGACTTGGTTATTTCTGATTTTTGGCGATAATGGAAACCAAGGGCGCCCATCTCGGAAACAACCAAATGCAAGCCCTTTGGTCGTGGGAGGAGCCAGCATTCGTAGTTCGCTGGTCCCCTCGACATGCCAGTACACCAACCGGGCACCCTAGAGGGCACGGCAGTGGACTTCATAAATTGCGCCCAGGTACATAGCTCCCTTACCTTGTGTGCTGAGCCCCCCAAAACCCACTACCCACAACTGTATACCACTACCATGGCCCTTACGGGTGATGGGGGGGGCACCTAGATGTGGGTCCATTGGGTTTTGGAGGGCTCACATTTACCACCACAAGTGTAACAGGTAGGGGGGGATGGGCCTGGGTCCGCCTGTCTGAAGTGCACTGCACCCACTAAAACTGCTCCAGGGACCTGCATATGCTGTCATGGACCTAAGTATGACATCTTAGGCTGGCATAGAGGCTGGCACAAAATATTTTTAAAGATGTTTTTTGAGGGTGGGAGGGGGTTAGTGACCACTGGGGGAGTAACGGGAGGTCATCCCCGATTCCCTCCGGTGGTCATCTGGTCATTTCAGGCACCTTTTTGTGCCGTATTCATAAAAAAAACACATCCAGTTTTACTTTACTACGTCCCTGCTTTTTTCGATTATGGCTCAAAGACGTCCAAGTATTATGCATGCCCAAGTCCGCCTTCACCACGCCTCTGGCACGCCCCCTTAATTTGGACGTCCTTGCGATGGACTGCAGTTGCGACAGACTGCAGTTGGAGACGTCCAAAATCGGGTTTCGATTATACCGATTTGGAAGTTTTTGGGAGATGGATGTCCATGTTCCGATTTATGTCGAAAGATGGTCGTCCATCTCTTTCGAAAATGAGCCTGTAAGTGTCATAAGAGTAAGAGAACATAAGAGTAGCCATACTGGGTCAGACCAATGGTCCAACTAGCCCAGTATCCCTGGGCAAACAGTTGCTTCCCCATGTCTGTCTCAATAGCAAACTGTAGACTTTTCCTCCAGCAACTTCTCAAAACTTTTTTAAACTCAGATACGCTAACCACTGTTACCACATCTTCCAGCAAAGAGTTCCAGAGCTAATTATCCATTGAGTAAAAAAAATATTTGTTCCTATTTGTTTTAAAAGTATTTCCATGTAATTTCCTTGAGTGTCCCCTAGTCTTTGTTCTGTTGGAACAAGTAAAAAAATCGATTTACTTCTACCTTTTCTACACCACTCAGGATTATGTAGACCTCAGCTGTCTCTTTTCCAAACTGAACAGCCGTAACCTCTTTAGCCTTTCCTTGTATGGAAGCAGTTCCATCCTCTCTATCATTCTGGTTGCTCTTCTTTGAACCTTTTCTAATTCCGCTATATCATTTTTGAGATACAGTTGTTATGATTCTGCCGGTTTGGCTGAGGGGGAGGGGGGGACGTCTCTTCTGATTGGCTGCCAGGGGTTGTGCTGACGTCAGGGGATAGTACTTTAGCCTGCAGCTGAAGAGTTTCTCTGCTTTTGCGTTACTTACGCATGGTGGTAACTGGAAAGCCTGATAGTTTTCTCTCAGAACGTGCTCTAGGTTCTGACAGGGATCTGTGTTGTGTTAGAGTATTCTTTTCCTTCCCTCTGGGTTAGCTGCTGCTGTGTGTGTGTGCGTAGCTCTGTAATCAGGGTCAGCTGCTCGTTTGTTTAGTGGGGGCTGGGCATTGCTCAGCCTCCGGGGCTCTGGGCTGAGTGAGAGCGTTCTCCTTTGTTTGTTTGTTTTTAAGGACTTCTCTTCCCAGTGTCCCGGCCTGCTGGCTCAGTGAGTTTAATCCTTTGTGTACTGTGTGTATGGTGTTCCTGCCTCTGCCAGTGTGTTTGTTCTATCAGCCCTGCTCCCTCTTGGGGAAGGGAAGCGTTCTTTCTGATTGTTTGTTGATTTATGGAACTCTCTCTCTCTGCTGGCTCTACAAGCTTAACCCTTTGTGTTCTGTTTGCCTCTATCTACAGTGGGTTTGAGGCAAAGGCTTTCTGCCTTCCTTTTGTGTCTGGTTCCTCTGGCTTCTGCCTGGGGCTTCCTACCCTGATGGGGGGGGGGTTGCTGTGTTTAGTTCCCCTGTCCTGCGCTAGTCCCCTGGGTGGGCGTGGCCCGCTCTGGTCCTTTGTTTCTCCCTCTGCCCTATTGCTGGTGTTCAGTGCGTGTCTGGCATCTTGGGGCCCGGGGGGCCCTCTGGGTTCTTTCACCCCTCCCTGTGTGTGATTGGGTTCCAGTTCAGCCGTGAGGCTCGCACGAGTGGCTCTGTGTGCGTGGGTTCCGGTTCGGCCATGAGGCCCGCCTGTATGCCTATTTCCCTTCTTCCTGAGGGACTGCGGGGAGGGGTAGCTTAGGGGTATTGGATAGCTGAGGTGTGTGGTGGTGGGTCGGTCTCCCCTTGGCCTCGGCCAGGGCCCAAGGGCTCACGACCAACCCAACAGATTACAACAGTGACCTGAACTGAACACAATACTTGAGATGCAGTCGCACCATGGAGCGATACAGAGGCATTATAGTATTTTTGGTCTTATTCACCATCCCATTCCTAATAATTCCTAGCATCTTGTTTGCTTTTTTGGCTGCCGACGCACACTGAGAAGATTTCAGCGTATTATCTACAGTGACACCTAGATCTTTTTCTTGAGTGCTGACCCCCAAGGTGGACCCTAGCATCTGGTAACTATGATTCGGATTATTCTTTCCAATGTGCATCACCTTGCATTTGTCCACATTAAATTTCATCTGCCATTTGGATGCCCAGACTTCCAATTTCCTAAGGTCTTCCTGCAATATTTCACAGTCCGTACATGTTTTAACAACGTTAAATAGTTTTGTATCATCTACATTTAATCACATCGCTCGTCATTCCAATTTCCATATCATTTATAAATATGTTAAATAGCACCGGTCCCAGTACAGATTCCTGTGGCACTCCACTGTGCACTCTCCTCCATTAAGAGAAATGACCATTTAACCCTATCCTCTGTTTTCTAATAACCAATTCCTAATCCACACCAGAACCTTTCCTCCTATCCCATGAATCTTTAATTTTCTCACAAGTCTCTCATGAGGAACTTTATCAAAAGCTTTTTGAAAATCTAGCTAGAAATGTGTCATGTCTCATGAAGTTATCCTCAAGTTGCTATCCTATAGTTCTTATTGCCTCATAATGTTATCTTCATTTTGTCTTCTCATAATTCCATGTAACCCATAATCAAATTGTAACAAATTGTATTTCCATCATTCACGATGTATTGTAAGCCACACTGAGCCTGCAAAGAGGTGGGAAAATGTGGGATACAAATGCAATAAATAAATAAATAGATACACTACATCAACAGGCTCACCCTTGTCCATATGTTGATTCACGCCTTCAAAGAAATTAAGCAACTTTGTGAGGCAAGCTTTTCCTTGGCTGAACCCATTCTGTTCCATTAAACCATGTTTGCCTATGTCTTCAGTATTCTTTATAATAGTTTCCACTGTTTTGCCCAACACTGACGTCAGGCTTACGGGTCTGTAATTTCCCAGATCAACCCTAAAAACCTAAAAATTTACGTTACATTGGTTACCCTCCAGTCTTCAGGTACTACGGACAATTTTAACAACAGGTTACATATTACTGAAAGCAGATCAGCAATTTCATCCTTGAGTTCTTTGAGTACCTTTGGTTGTATGCCATCTAGTCCAGGTGATTTACTACTCTTTAGTTTGTCAGTTTGGCTCAGTACATCTTCCAGGTTCACCGAGATTTCTTTCAGTTCCTCTGCATCATCACCCTTGAAAACCATTTCGGTACAGGCAGCTCTCTTACATCTTCTTCTATAAAGACAGAAACAAAGAATGCATTCATTTTCTCCGCTATGGCCTTGTTCTCCCTGAGTGCCCCTTTTGCTCCTTCGTTATCTAACAGTACCACAGATTCCCTCACAGGCTTTCTGCTTCTGATGTACCTGAAAACGTTGTTACTGTGAGTTTTAGCCTCTGCGGCAAGTTTCTCTTCATATTCTCTTTTATTCTTCCTTATTAATGCTTTGCATCTGACTTTTCAGTGCTTCTTATTTTTTTTTCATTTTGGTCCATTTTCCATTCTTTGAAGGACAATCTTTGGCTATAATAGCCTCTTTTACTTCACTTTTAACCATGCTGGCTGTTGTCTTTTTTTCACCTTTGCAAATACATAGAATGCATCTGGACTGGGCTTCCAAGATGGTATTTCTGAATAATGTCCATGCCTGATTTAGTATCCTAACCTTTGCAGTTGATTCTTTTTAGTTTCTTTTTAACCATTTTCCTCATTTTATTATAGTCGCCCTTTCAAAAATTAAATGCAGCTACAGTAGATTTCCTTTGCAGGTTCATCCTAGATGATAGCTCAGACTTGATCAGGTTATGATCACTGTTTCCCAGGGGACCCAACACTGCCACCTGTCGCACTATACCCTGCACGCCAAGGACCAGATCTCTCGTTTCGGTTCCTGGACCAGTTGCTCCAAGAAGCACTCATTTATTACATCTAGAAATTTTATTTCCCTGGTACTCCCTGATGTAACATTTATCCAGTCAATATTGGAATAATTGAAATCACTACAACTTCAAAAATCCTACACTAACAGTGTTCAAGGGTGAATATAGACTTCCAAAAATGAAAGTTGGTGGAGAAAAAAGACCTCAGTGAAACCGGACACTCCTTTTTCACCCTTGGTCTTTTTTCTCCACCAACTTTCATTTTTGAAGTCTACTGTATATTCACCCTTGAACACTGTTGTAGTGTAGAATTTTTGAACTTGTAGTGATTATATTCTACAAATTCCATATATTGCAATAATTGAAATCACCCATTATTATAGCGTTGCCCAATTTGCCAGCTTTCTAATCTCTGAAAAACATTTCTTCATCTGTCCGTTCTGTCCTGGCAGACGGTAGTAAAACCATACAAGAAAACTCCTTCCCTTCACACATGGAATTTCTGTCCATAATGATTCCACGCTGCTTTATGATTCCATGCTGCTTTTCACTCCTAATCCTTACTCATTTGTTCAGTACCCATGTTTTATCATTCCCAACTTAGTAATTCCCTTATCCCTTATTTGTCCTGTTAGTCTGTCCTAATTAGATTGTAAGCACTGCATACATCTAGTAGCACTATAGAAATGATAAGTGGTAGTAGTAGTATGTGGAATGTTTATTTTATTTGACTTAATTCCATTTTTAACATATAGCGCAACCCCCCCCCCCCCCCCTCCAATTTGATCCTCTCTATCATTGTGATACAATTTGTACCCTGATAACACAGTGTCCCATTGATTGTCCTCTTTCCACCAAGTCTCTGAGATGTCTTTTAGATCTACCTCATCATATATTGCTATATACTCTAACTCTCCATCTTATTTTTTAGGCTTCTAGCATTTGTATACAGGCACTTAATTATGTTTTTTCCTTTGATCTACTAACTGCTTAGAAGTTGAAGGGGATAATGTGCCTCCTTTATCCTGCTCTCTCATTAAGCATACCTGGCTTACTTTCAGCATCGTTGAAACCTCTTTACTGGGATTCCCTAAATATTCTGTTTCAATAGAATCCTTCAAGGATACTCCACACTGAACCATGCACTCCTGGGCGACTGTCGGCTCCCCCCCCCCCCCCCCCCCCATTCTACTTTAAAAGCTGATATATCTCCTTTTAAAAGTTAGCACCAGCAGCCTGGTTCAATCCTGGTTAAGGTGGAGCCCATCCTTTTGGAACAGTCTCCCCCTTTCCCAGAATGTCACTCAGTTCCTAACAAATCTAAATCCTTCATCCTTACACTATCATCTCAACCATGCATTGAGACTTCGGAGCTCTGCCTGCTTTTTGGGACCTGCGCTTGGAACAGGGAGCATCTCTGAAAATGCTACCCTGGAGGATCTGGAGTTGAGTTTTCTACCTAAGATCCTAAATTTTGCTTCCAGAACTTTCCTCCCACATTTTCCTATGTCATTGGTACCCACATGTACCAAGACAGCATACTCCTCCCCAGCACTATATAAGATCTTGTGTAGGTAATGCGTGAGGTCTGCCACCTTCGAACCACCTTCGAACCAGACAGGCAAGTGACCAGGTGATCCTCATGTCCACCAGCCATCCAGCTATCTACATGCCTAATGATCGAATCACCAACTACAACAACTGTCCTAACCCTTCCTGCCTGGGCAAAAGTTCTTGGAGATATATCCTTGGTGTTAGAGGATAGTGTATCCCCTGGTGGGCAGGTCCTGGCTACAGTACTACTACTACTACTACTACTTAACATTTCTATAGCGCTGCCAGGGTTACGCAGTGCTGTACAAGTTTAAACACGGGGAGGGACAGTCCCTGCTCAAGAGAGCTTACAATCTAACGGTAACATACTACGTAGTCAGTGTAGATAACAGGAATGGGGAAGGTGGTTAGGCGCCAAAAGCAAGGGAGAAGAGATGGGCCTTGAGTAAGGACTTGAAGATGGGTAGGGAGGGCGCATGGCGTATGGGCTCAGGAAGTCTGTTCCAGGCATAAGGTGCTGCGAGGCAGAAGGGGCGGAGTCTGGAGTTAGCGGTGGTGGAGAAGGGTACAGATAGGAGTACTTCCTGCTTCACCAGGATGATGCTGTCCTTCTAGGAGACTTGCCTCCTCCAAGACAGCACAGGGGCTGCCAGACTGGAGGTGGGACTTTTCTGCAACAGGTCTCCTCTATGTACCTCTCTGTCTTTCTCAGCTCCTCCAAGTCTGCTACTCTAGCCTCAAGAGAATGGACCCGTTCTTTGAGAGCTAGGAGCTGTTTTCATCAGGCACATACATATAACTGCTCACCATCTGGGAGATAATCATACATGTGACACTCACTGCAAAAGACTGGATAGCACCCCTCTCGCTGCTGGACTGCTGTCTCCATCTTAGTATTTTTGAGTTCAATTAAAACTTGCTATGTTATTAAGGATATTAGTCTAATATAAAAAAGTCTTTAGCTTATATGGTATATTGTGGGATTTATTTAGTGTTTTCTTCTTAGAAAGTAATGAAATATAATTAAAACTCTGTATGAGCACTCCTCCCTTGTTATCCTAGTTAGAATTAAAATGAAGAGTTGTACTAGGGGCACTAGGTCCTTCTGTGCCTGCTAGATGCTAACTGTTAATGCTGTGGTACAACATTATGTTCTTATGTAGATGTCAGGTACCCCAATAACACCCTAAAACTACTACTACTACTTCTTAACATTTCTAGAGCACTACTAGGGTTACGCAGCGCTGTACAGTTTAACAAAGAAGGACAGTCCCTGCTCAAAGGAGCTTAAAATCAAAACAGAGTATCTGTTTTGCACCCACAGAAACACTTCAAAATCAGTTCCCTAAAGAAGAGAAATGGAGACTGTGCTTGGAGAGAGAAGGTACATTTTAATTATTTAACATTTTTATTCACTTATCCAGGTGTGGAGGTGTTTGGCTCTTTCCTGTGAAAACCGTGTATCTGGATTTTCAGAAGACGTTTGACAAAGTACCTCATGAAAGACTCCAGAGGAAATTGGAGAGTCATAGGATAGGAGGTAGCGTTCTATTGTGGATTAAAAACTGGATAAAAGATAAAACAGAGAGTAGGGTTAAATGGTCAGTATTCTCAATGGAGAAGGGTGGTTAGTGGGGTTCCCCAGGGCTCTGTGCTGGGACCGCTGCTTTTTAACATATTTATAAATGACCTAGAGATGGGAGTAACTAGTGAGGTAATTAAATTTGCTGATGACACAAAGTTATTCAAAGTCATTAAATCGCGGGAGAATTGTGAAAAATTACAAGCGGACCTTATGAGACTGGGAGACTTGGCGTCTAAATGGCAGATGACGTTTAATGTGAGCAAGTGCAAAGTGATGCATGTGGGAAAGAGGAACCCGAATTATAGCTACATCATGCAAGGTTCCACGTTAGGAGTTGCAGACCAAGAAAGAGATGTAGGTGTCGTCGTTGATTATACGTTGAAACCTTCTGCTCAGTGTGCTGCTGCGGCTAAGAAAGCAAATAGAATGTTAGGTATTATTAGGAAAGGAATGGAAAACAAAAATGAGGACGTTATACTGCCTTTGTATCTCTCCATGGTGCGACCACACCTCGAATATTGTGTTCAATTCTGGTCGCTGCATCTCAAAAAAGATATAGTGGAATTAGAAAAGGTACAGAGAAGGGCAACGAAAATGATAAATGGAATGGGACGACATGCCTATCAGGAAAAGCTAAAGTGGCTAGGGCTCTTCAGTTTGAAGAAAAGGCAGCTGAGGGGAGATGTGATAGAGGTCTATAAAATAATGAGTGTAGTTGAATGGGTAGATGTGAAGCGTCTAGATGTGAAGTGTCTGTTTACGCTTTCCAAAAATACTAGGTCTAGGGGGCATGCAATGAAGCTACAATGTAGTAAATTTAAAATGAATCGGAGAAAATATTTCTTCACTTAACATGTAATTAAACTCTGGAATTTGTTGCCAGAGAATGTGGTAAAGGCAGCTAGCTTAGCGGATTTATAAAAAGTTTTGGACGGCGTCCTAAAGGAAAAGTCCATAGACCTATTAAATGGACTTGGGGAAAATCCACTATTTCTGGGATTAGCGGTATAGAATTTTTTGTACTTTTTTGGGATCTTGCCAGGTATTGTGACCTGGATTGGACACTGTTGGAAACAGGATGCTGGGCTTGATGGACCTTTGGTCTTTCCCAGTATGGCAATACTTATGTACTTATGAACAGAGCATATCAGGATTAGCTTAATGGGTTTGATTGTAGAACTAATTAGATTTCAGGAGCTTTTCTTTTGAAGTTTAATCTCCACTGTGAAAAACTACACAGAGAATAACTTGTCTAAGTTTTCATTGGTTAATGATGTTACATAAGGCATGGCATTTTCAGTGTTTTTAAATTACATGCACTCACTAAGAATTTTATGTCTGTATCCAAGTTAGGTTAAAACATAGAGTTAATCAGGTTCTGTGCAAAGTGACCAGGCTCATTACAACATGCTTAAATTCCGATTAAATTAAAATATCATTAAGAAGCACAGATGTTAATAAGCATGTCTGCTGAGCTAAGAATAAATTCCATTAGGAATAAAAGGTTCTCTTTCCTTTAGCAAACAGATAGGAGAGCAACATATTTGATGGAGTCAAACCAACCATCTTTCTCTAAAAACAAGCATACCTACCAGAAAGCAATTATGTTAATGTCCTCTAAATTTAAAGCAACTTACCCCTAGGAAAGCAAGGCTATCCTTGCATTATCAAAATACCTTTCGAATGAAAAAGCGATTCTTCTCTGGTCACAGTTTGTAGAGGGCTCATGGGCGTAGTTTGACTGTTTCATTTGGGGGGGGGGGGCAAAGGGTGTGGCTTTGCACATTTGCATACATACATCACATACATATTCATTATGGCTATTTTAAAAAAAACAACTAATGCACTCACGCACCAGACTAAAATGCTGAATATGAAGCCCGCGTATCAAAAACAATAGGGCCAGACACTTTATAAAATATCACAAAATCCTACAAAAGACACTCAAAACCAATACAGAAACCTTCAACACACAACAGCCCTAACCCACCTATGAAAAGACAGTGCTATAAATATTACACTGGACCCTAGAGCACCAATATACCTGCTACTGGAAAACTGGAACAAGCTGGACTGTTACACATTCCTACACAAACACTACATGCTAGCAGAATCCGTCACGTCAGTCACATATGCAGAACATGGACGGGAACCACAAAAAACATGCCCACAAAAACGGAAATATAGATCGCTTCAAGAAAGCCAGACTCTGTAAGTAGTGCAAATACAGGTAAAAGAGAAACAGAAATGTATTTTCTCCTGTACTCTGCAAAATACAACAATAGAAAAAAATGTACATTTCAGAAAGCAGGCATATCTTAGTCCTTAAAAAGCATTAAATAAAAATGTTTTCTTTTCTACCTTTTTTTGTCTGAGCATTCTATTTTTCTAGTTGGGCTGGTCCCAGTCTCATTTCCACTTTCCATGTGTCAGTCTTCTGCTAAATTCTTTTCCAGGTTGGCTTTTCTATTTCTTCACTCTTCTCTTGTCTCCTTCCTGTACTTCTCTGCATCTGTCTGACACTGATCTTTCTTTTTTTTTTTTATAATTTCTTTTCAATATTTTTTCAATATTTTCAATATTATTAACAAAAATAACTTATTAATGTAACACAGCCAGGAAATAGTAAACAAAAGAATTTTCTTTACATCAAAATTATCAAGAAACATTTATCGCTTTCTTAGACCACAAAAATTGGGGGGGGGGGGTGAAATGAATAGAGAAGTTTGCATATACATAATTATTAATTAAGGAAAATTCACTGCATAGTAGCACTGATCTTTCATTTTACATTTTTTCCCACTTTTCTCTCACTCTTTATAGTATCCATCTACCTTCTGGCTTTGACTATTTCCCTCTCATTCTCTCTCCAGCACTCCCCCCCCCCCCTGTCTCTCCCTTACCCAGTTTCCTAAATTTCTCCCCCATCTTTCACCCACTTCTTCAGTCCCCCATTCCCATACTCTGTACTCACCCTCTTTGCCCTCATCTACCCTCCACTGCATCTTATCACCCTATCGGTCTCAGCTCCATCCATGTCTCTCCTTCCTTCCCTTGCCTCCAAGGTCACTCTTCTATCTTACCCTATACCCTATGCCCAATATATTCTTTCACCATCTTTTTAACCCCTTTCCACCCTAATTCAACCCCCTTCAGAGACTCATCCCCTTCTCCTATACCCCTCACCAGTACCCCAATTCCCTTTCAATGCCTCTTATCCTTTCTCCAGTCTTCCATGTCATTTACATTATGTCTCAACCTTTCCCCACATCATCCCCTTTTCTTGCCCTTCTCATATCCCTCATTTCACATCCTGCTTCTTCCCTTTCGCACCACCCAGTCACATCCTGCTCCGTCTCTCTGCTCACCACCTCTCCCAGTCCTATCCATCTCCTGCTCCTTCCCTGTGCTCACCACTCCTCCAGGTCCCATCCATCTTCTGCTCCTTTCCTCTGCCCCACCTCTTCAAGATGCAGATAGGATTCCATGCATCCTCACTTTAATATTCTCTTATCTCTTGTTTGTCCTGTTTGTCTGTCCTAATTAGATTGTAAGCTCTGTCGAGCAGGGACTGTCTCTTCATGTTCAAGTGTACAGCGCTGAGTACGTCTAGTAGCGCTTTACAAATGATAAGTAGTAGTAGTAGTGGCGTAGCCAGACAGCCAATTTTGGGTGGGCTTGAGCACAAAGTAGGTGAGCACAAAAAGTTTCTTTCTACCCCCCTCCCCCAGCACTTCCCAACTCAAAATATAAATACTTTAGCTGATAAGGATCCCCAATCTCTGTTAGCTGAAGACCTCCACTAAAGATGGCCAGAACTCCCCTCCAACAAGCCCAGCAGGCAGCAGCAACTCCTCGAGCCATCGATGCAAGCACCCCATACATGCTTAGTTGTCAGTGGCTCGAGGATGCTGCCCCATCTGCCAAATTCAGTAGAAGGGAGCTCTGGCCAGCTTCAGAGGAGATCCACAGCTAATAGGTCTTGGGGATCCCCACTAGCTACAGTAAGGGTCAGCTGCTGTTAGCCATGCTGGGACCCAGGGCAGAAAATAAAGAAGTCCCTCCCCCCAATTCCCTCTCCTCTCCAATCTCCTCATCTGCCATTACAGTCACACTGACAGACCCTCGCAAATTACAGAGCAATGGATCACAAATTAGAAATAAAAATATGTAGACAGAATTGAACTAGGAACCTCAACATGTACTGCAACACTGGAGAAAAAAAATCACAAAAGCGCATTTCCTTTCTACGGAACACAATAAAAACACATCCACTATGCACATTTCCCAAAGCTAACATATTCCATTTAAAACATTCAAAATAAAATTATTTTTCTTCCTTTGTTGTCTGGACATTTTATTTTTTTATCATGTTGGTTCCAATTTCTCTATCCCGCTTTCCTGTCTGTCTTCTGCTAATTCTTCAATCGGCTGTCCATTTGTCTTTTTACTCTTCTCATTTCATTTCCTCACTACACCTGCCTTTGAAATAGTGATCTATCCATTTTAGCTCTTTCCTTTCTTTTTTTTCTTTTCTGCCTCTGTACACTCATATTTCATTCTCTTTCTATCACATTTCCATCTCCTTTCACACACTAGCTCTCCCATTCCCCTTTTCTCTCTCCTTCCCAGCCTTCCATTCCCTTCCATCTTCAATCTACACGCCATTCTCCGAGGACAAGCAGGCTGTATTATACTCACAATTGGGTTGGCGATCCACACTGTCCCTGGAACCGGCATTTCACATAGCAAAACGTTTGCTAGAGCCTTCTGAGCGTGTTGTGCATCGGACTGTGCATGCGCCGAGTATCTTCCTGCCTTCCACACAGCTGCGCTCCTCAGTTCTTTTTCTTCCATGCGAGGAACAACAATGAGTTTCTGTGGCTCCTCAGAGTGCCCAGGAAAAAGCCTTGACCATTTTTTCAGTGAGTTTTCTCATATTTTTTTTGTTGTTTCATTAAAAAAAATGTGTGTTTTCCTTTATTTTCCTTAGTTCCCCCCCCCCCCCCCCCCCGATAAGTTTCCTTCTTCTTCGTTGCGGCCGTTTTTAGGTTGCTGGGCCAGGTCCTTTCCTCCTTTTGTGCCCCTTTTCTTGGCACAATCGAGACTTTTGATTTAGCTGGTGCTGTCTTCCCTTCCATGTCATCGAAGTCTCCTAGAGGCTTCAAACACTGTACTCGGTGCACCCGGACCATCTCAGGCACTGATACCCATTCGTGGTGTATCCAGTGCCTTGGGCCCGACCATAGCCCAGCTCATTGTGCCCTTTGTCTTTGTATGAAGAAAAGGACTCAACTGGCTCAAAATGTCCAGAGAGAAAAACGTTTTGGGGCTCAGTCCGGTCCTTCGACGTTGGCATCAGGGCCGAGGTTGGCAGCGTCAACATCGACATCAAGGGACGCATCGACGTCAGGAGTGGAGGTAGGCATGGCTGCTGAGAGGCCACGGCATGTTGGGAACAGTGAGGCATTGAGTGGGTCTCCACCTGCCTCGAGGTCTCTTGATATGCAGGTCCCCTCGGCTTCGTCTGCACCGAGGAGCCTCGGTGACGTGCATCGAGCAAAGGCTAAGCACTTCCATCGCTGCGACTTAAAGTAAAAGGTTTAAACGCAGAATGGCAGGAATGGAGAGGAGGGCTGTCGGGGAGATGAGGGAGGGTAGGTGGGGCTGGCTTGGAAGACTCAGGGACTAAAAAGGGGGGCTGAGGCAACTCACTGGACATGGATGAGAGGGGAGAATAGGGAGCAAAGGAGAATAGTTTGACATGGATAGGAGGGGAGGGCAATGGAGAATTGCTGGACATGGATGGGAGGGCAGGAGAGAGAGGAAAAATCGCTAGACATGGATGGGAGGGGCAGAGGAGAATTGCTGGACATGGATTGGAGGGGAGGACAGGGGAGAGAAGAGAAATCGTTGGACATGGAGGAGAGGGAAAGTGAGAGAGGAAAATTGCTGGACATGGATGGATGGAGGGGGCAGGGGAGAGAGGAAATTTGCTGGATATGGATGGAGGAGAGGGCAGAGGAGAATGGAGAGTTGCTGGACATGGATGGAGGGAAGGGCAGGGGAGAGAGGAGAGTTGCTGGACATGGATGGGTGGAAGAGAGGGCAGAGTAGAGAGGAGAGTTGCTGGACATGGGTGGATGGAGAGGAGGGAAGACAGGAAGGAGATGCACATTGATGGAGGGGAGGGAAGAGAGGAGAAATGCTGGACATGGATGGAGTGGAGGGCAGGGAAGAGAGGAGAAATGTTGGACGAGGATGGAGGGAAGGAAAGTCAGAGGAAGTAGATGCACATGGATGGAGGGGAGGGGAGTGAGGAGAAATACCTGATATGGATGGAGGGGAAATTGCTGAATTTAAGGGCAGGATCGGAACACTTTGAGGGCAGATGCTGAAACTGGAGGAAGGGTAGGGACAGGGCTACAGATGGTACACAGGACGCATAAGGACACAGGAGGATGGTGGACGTGGTGAGAGAAAAAATATTATTTTATTTTTATTTTATTTGTTACATTTGTATCCCACATTTTCCCACCTATTTGTAGGCTCAATGTGGCTTACATAGTACCAGAGAGGCGTCTACAACAGAAGACACTGGGACCAAAGCAAATAGAAAAACTAAATGCGCAGATAGCAAGGATAGAAAAAAGTATTTTATTCAGAATTTATTAATTGGAATATGCCAGCTTTTGGAAATGTGCATCTATGATATTTTGCATGTAAGTTTCATTTTCTCTAGTATTGCTGCATACCGAGTCTGACTTCTTGAGGTAACTTTCCAGTTCAGTATTTTGCCTTCATATTTTTTTTATTTCTAGTTCCTTGTGTCATATCTGTTGTGTCATGTGTTTTTCATGCGTAATCAAGATGCAGTATTCTGCTAGTGTGTAGTATTTGCAGCCCTTTTTGTTTTGGTTTTTTTTTTCACTAGGTTATGTACTGGTGCTTTAGAGCCCGGTGGAATTACAGTGCTGCCTTTCCACGCATAACATTGTAGCTCGTCCTGACCTTGGAATTAGTGCTGTTATGGTTTGGTAAGGTTATGAGTGTGTTTTTGCACAAGTTTGTGTATAGTGTTTTGTAGTGGAGAGATTGTGTGTTGGCCTTACTGAGGTGGCACCAAAACATCAGAAAGGGTTTTAGAGCCTAAATCATGACACACTACCTCTTGAAGGATCTACATATAGAGCTTATGCATTTCTAAGGTCAACACTGGCATGGTATGGGAAAGGGGATGGGGAAATAGTACTGGAGAGGAAGAGGGAGTGCTGGGTAAGGCGGAAAGAAGGAACAATGGGAAAAAAGAGCTGACTTTTTGGGAATAACCATAACGAATATGTATGATATATGCAAATGAATATGCTAATATGCCCCACCCCATCCTTCCCCCCCCCCCCCCCCCCCCCAATGAAAGTCAAACTACGCCCATGTGGAACTTATACTGCTTTTTTGTGGTTGCAATCAAAGCGGTTTACAAACTATGTACAGGTTCAGGTACTTAGCTTGTACATGGAGCAATGGAGGATTAAGTGATTTGCCCAGAGTCACAGAATTTGCAGTAAGAATCAAACCCTGTTCCCCTAGTTCTCGGACTGCTGCACTAACCGTTAGGCTACTCCTAATGGTCAGAGGTAGGAGATATGAAATCTAAAACTGGGTTTCAAGGGAGAGTCCCTGTTTTAAAGTCCGTGGAGGATTCTGCCTACACCAGAACCTCTCATTGGTTATATCCCCTGTACTTGTCTGATTCATATGAAAGACTGCACTGCATAGCAACATGTGGAACTCCAATCTCCTGATAGATCTCATCTTGCACAATTATATCAACCTATTTTTTTTCAGGATAAATACTGAGTTGTTTTATTATCTTGGCTTTGGACAAACTTGTAGTATGCAATGATTGAAAAGTAGTTGCTCACTTACTGCAAACTGGATATATGTCCCAGTCATCTTCTCAAATCCGCCCCCGGCCGCTTCATAGAAGACCTCACATCCCACCTAAACTTCATGCTACTACAAGGTTTCTTCCCCGAAGAATATGGTAACATCCTACTCACCCCAATACCAAAAGACACTAAGAAAAACACAAACGATATCACCAACTACCACCCAGTTGCGTCCATCCCTCTAGTAGTAAAATTGATGGAGAGCTTGGTGACCAAACAGCTTACGGAATACATGGACAAGTTCTCAATACTACACGAATCACAATCAGGATTCCGTTCCCACCATAGTATTGAAACTGTCCTAATCACTCTCCTGGCCAAATTCAAGCAGGAAATAGCCACAGGTAAAAGCATACTTCTCCTTCAATTCGACATGTCGAGCGCATTCGACATGGTAAACCACAATATACTACTAAGACTCCTTGGCCACTTCGGGATTGTTGGAAATGTACTTAATTGGATCAAGGGCTTTCTAAGCACCAGAACATACCAAGTAAAATCAAATTCAAACATATCACCACCATGGAAAGCAGCCTGCTGAGTACCTCAAGGATCACCACCATCACCAATACTCTTCAACATGTTGATGATCCCACTGGCAAAGTCCTTATCCAATCAAGGCCTCAACCCATTCATCTATGCAGATGATGTTACAATCTACATTCCCTTCAGAAACGCCTTGACAGAAATAACCAATGAAATCAATGATGGCCTGAACATCATGGACTCTTGGGCAAACTCATTCCAATTGAAACTGAACACTGAAAAAACACACTGCCTCATCCTCTCATCTCAACATAACAAGTACAAACCCACAACCTTAAAAACACCCAGGACACACCCTCCCTATTTCAGACAGCCTAAAAATACTCGGTGTCACAATCGACCGCAACCTTACTATCGAGAGCCAAGTAAACACCGTAATAAAGAAAATGTTCTACTCAATGTGGAAACTCAAACAAATAAAACCTTTCTTCCTGAGGGAAACCTAATACAATCAATGGTCCTAAGCCATGCAGACTACTGCAACGGAATCTATGCGGGATGTAAAGAACAACACAAAAAAACTTCAGACCGCCCAAAACACAGCAGACAGACTGATATATGGTAAAACACGATTCGAAAGTGCTAAACCACTTTGAGAAAAGCTGCACTGGTTCCCAATCAAAGAACAGATCATCTTCAAAATCTGCACCTTGGTCCACAAAATTATCTCCGGCGTAGTCCCAGGATACATGATAGACCTCATAGATCTACCAACCAAAAACAGAATAGGATCATCATGATCATACCTAAACCTACATTATCCAAATTGCAAAGGACTTAAATACAAAACAAATTACGCATCCTGCTTCTCCTACATAAATGCACAACTATGGAATGGACTCCCCAAAAGCAGTGAAAACAATCCATGACCACCTAAACTTCAGGAAATCACTAAAAACCAACCTCTTCAAAAAGGCCTATCCCACCGATCCAACGTAAATCCCCACACCCAGCAACACAGCACAACCAGTGATCGTACTGGACTATTTACAGTCTTCATTCCTTTCGACCCTAATTGACACCTACCTCATTTGACCACAATATAACCTTGTATTTGTTATCAACCAAATTGGCAAATGCCACTACGGTGCTATGTAAGCCACATTGAGCCCGCAAATAGGTGGGAAAATGTGGGGTATAAATGTAATTGCATACAAATAATACTATTTTTATATTGAGGTGATTATTTTAAATAAATTTACTGCAACCAAATACATATTTTCTAGTCTTACCAAGGCTGCAAATCTCCATACCCAAGTTAAAACACTCCTTTCTACTGACATTCACGAATGGGTGGCAGAGCTGGTGGTTGGGAGGCGGGGCTAGTGTGGGCAGACATATACGGTCTGTGCTGGGGCTGGTGGTTGGGAGGCGGGACTAGTGCTGGGCAGACTTATACGGTCTGTGCCGGGGCTGGTGGTTGGGCGGCGGGGATAGTGCTGGGCAGACTTATACAGTCTGTGCCAGAGCCGGTGGTGGGTGGCAGGGATAGTGCTGGGCAGACTTATACGGTCTGTGCCAGAGCTGGTGGTTGGGAGGCGGGGATAGTGCTGGGCAGACTTATACTATCTGTGCCAGAGTCGGTGGTGGGTGGCAGGGATAGTGCTGGGCAGACTTATACGGTCTGTACCAGAGCTAGTGGTTGGGAGGCGGGGTTGGTGGTTGGGAGGCGGGGATAGTGCTGGGCAGACTTATACGGTCTGTGCCAGAGCTGGTGGTTGGGAGGCGGGGATAGTGCTGGGCAGACTTATACGGTCTGTGCCAGAGCCGGTGGTGGGTGGCAGGGATAGTGCTGGCCAGACTTATTCGGTCTGTGCACTGAAGAGGACAGTACAAATAAAAAAAGTAGCACATATGAATTTATCTTCTTGGGCAGACTGGATGGACCGTGCAGGTCTTTTTCTGCCGTCATCTACTATGTTACTATGATCTCTTTTTAGTCTGGAGAGGTTAATCTGGGGGTGCTCAGGGGTCAGGGGTGGAATGTCTGCCACTTTGCAGTACACAAACATTAATCTGTCTGAAATCAGCAAATTTGCTTGACATGTCTCTTAATTTCTGCTTTAGTATATGCATCTGCTCTCTGGGATTTTTGTAAAAAAAATTATAATTGATAAATGACAACTGACGTTTTTGTGTGATAAAACCCGATCAAGTTCCTCTTTCTCAAAGAAGTGAGGTGAGATTGTCTTTAGCAATAGACTGTGTCGGAGATGGCAGATGTTACACCTATCTGAAATTACATAGTAACATAGTAAATGACGGCAGATAAAGACCTATATGGTCCATCCAGTCTGCCCAACAAGATAAAACATAAGTACATAAGTATTGCCATGCTGGGAAAGACCA
Source organism: Microcaecilia unicolor (assembly GCF_901765095.1). Taxonomy (NCBI): domain Eukaryota; kingdom Metazoa; phylum Chordata; class Amphibia; order Gymnophiona; family Siphonopidae; genus Microcaecilia; species Microcaecilia unicolor. Next base: position 7,204,866 of record NC_044032.1, on the reverse strand, counting down.
AAGGTCCATCGAGCCCAGCATCCTGTTTCCAACAGTGGCCAATCCAAGTCACAAATACCTGGCAAGATCCCAAAAATGTACAAAACATTTCATACTGCTTATCCCAGAAATAGTGGATTTTCCCCAAGTCCATTTAATAGCAGTCTATTGACTTTTCCTTTAGGAAGCCGTCCAAGCCTTTTTAAAACTCCGCTAAATTAATTGCCTTTACCACATTCTCTGGCAACGAATTCCAGAGTTTAATTACACGTTGAGTAAAAAAAAAACTTTCTCCGATTTGTTTTAAATTAACTACATTGTAGCTTCATCACATGCCCCCTAGTCCTAGTATTTTTGGAAAGCGTGAACAGACGCTTCACATCTACCCGTTCAACTCCACTCATTATTTCATAGACCTCTATCATATCTCCCCTCAGCCGCTTTTCTCCAAGCTGAAGAGCTCTAGCCGCTTTAGCCTTTCCTCATAGGGAAGTCGTCACATCCCCTTTATCATTTTCGTCGCCCTTCTCTGCACCTTTTCTAATTCCACTATATCTTTTTTGAGATGCGGTGACCAGAATTGAACACAATATTCGAGGTGCAGTCGCACCATGGAGCGATACAAAGGCATTATAACATCCTCATTTTTGTTTTCCATTCCTTTAATACCTAACATTCTATTTGCTTTCTTAGCCGCAGCAGCACACTGAGCAGAAGATTTCAACATATCATCAACGACAACACCTAAATCCCTTTCTTGGTCCGTGACTCCTAACGTGGAACATTGCATGACGTAGCTATAATTCAGGTTCCTCTTTCCCACATGCATCACTTTGCACTTGCTGACATTAAACGTCATCTGCCATTTAGACACCCAGTCTCGTAAGGTCCTCTTGTAATTTTTCACAATCCTCCCACGATTTAACGACTTTGAATAACTTTGTGTCATCAAATTTAATTACCTCACTAGTTACTCCCATCTCTAGGTCATTTATAAATATGTTAAAAAGCAGCAGTCCCAGCACAGAGCCAAGGGGAACCCCACTAACTACCCTTCTTCATTCAGAATACTGACCATTTAACCCTACTCTCTGTTTTCTATCTTTTAACCAGTTTTTAATCCACAATAGAACACTACCTCCTATCCCATGACTCTCCAATTTCCTCTGGAGTCTTTCAAGAGGTAGTTTGTCAAACGCCTTCTGAAAATCCAGATACACAATATCAACCGGCTCCCCTTTATCCACATGTTTGTTCACCCCTTCAAAGAAATGTAGTAGATTGGTGAGACAAGATTTCCCTTCACTAAATCCATGTTGACTTTGTCTCATTAATCCATGCTTTTGAATATGCTCTGTAATTTTGTTCTTAATAATAGTCTCTACCATTTTGCCAGGCACCGACGTCAGACTCACCGGTCTATAATTTCCAGGATCTCTCCTGGAACCTTTTTTAAAAATCGGCGTTGCATTGGCCACCCTCCAATCTTCCGGTACCACGCTCAATTTTAAGGATAAATTACATATTTCTAACAATAGCTCCGCAAGCTCATTTTTCAGTTCTATCAGTACTCTGGGATGAATACCATCTGGTCCAGGAGATTTGCTACTCTTCAGTTTGTAGAACTTCCCCATTACATCCTCCAGGTTTACTCCCATCTCTAGGTCATTTATAAATATGTTAAAAAGCAGCGGTCCCAGCACAGAGCCCTGGGAAACCCGACTAACTACCTTTCTCCATTGAGAATACTGACCATTTAACCCTACTCTCTGTTTTCTATCTTTTATATTTTACATAGTATGTGATACTTTATATGTATACCCGAGTTTGATTTGTCCTTGCCATTCTCAGGGCACAGACCTTAGAAGTCTGCCCAGTACTGTTCTTGTACTAAGTTCTGAAGCTAACGTCGAAACCCCTTAAAAATTTACACTCCAGCCCATCCATATCTATTTAGTCACGATCAGGGCATAGACTGTAGAAGTCTGTCCAGCTCCTGTTTTGATTCCCAATTACCGGCATCGCCATCCAATCTCCGCTAAGATTCCGTCGTCATTTACTATGTTACTATGTAATTTCAGATTGGTGTAAGTAACATCAGCCATCTCCGACATATTCTATTCATGTCCTATTCTAAGAAATCCAAATGCCCTGAGCCTCGGCAGGCAGGTAAAGGAGTCTCCCTCTCCCTTCCCCTTCAATTCATGTAGACACTCATTCCAGTTATTTCAATGATATTTGCAGCTAACACTGCTCTCCTGGGTCTTTTTACAGGCTCTGAACAGGAGGATGAGGATGAAGAGATCACATATAAAAACATACAGGAACCATGGAATTCTGAATTAAATGCAACCCCTGAACCATCTAGGACTGAGAAAGAAGGTAAGGCTCTTCATTTAATCTCACAGAGATATCTGATAGGAGGTAGTATCTGTGATTTTTTTTTAAACAGCAAACAATGCTTCTTCAAAGTGAATTTCCTATACAGACTTCCCTGGGATATTCGCAGTGTGCTGTGGTCTGCCTTCCACTCACTGTGCTGCACTCCCTTACTGCAGGTAACTAGTTACAGTCAATAGCTGATCATTACCAGTCCAAGCATTGTAGGGGGTCTCCCTGCCTGGTGCCCCTTTCATACAAATATTCAGTGCCTCTTCACCCCTCCAACTCCAGCTGTATGTGTTCTGTACCTTGTGATAATGCATGAAGTAGGAATCATTCTTGTAGAGCAGGAACATTATTTCAGAGGTTTATAGGGATTAGGGACAGATAAGTTGAGCTCCACCTCATTATAGACACCTATTGTCAAGCTTTTAGCAATGTGCACTCACTAACCCAACCTAAAAACATCACACACATCCAAGAAATGATTACATTCAGCCAAAAAGATTAAGAGAATTAGAAATGAGAGAGAAAGACCAGTGGGGACACGAGGGAGGCAAAGAAAAGCAATAAACCCTGCTGTCATGTTTCTCTGAAATCTTATGTAGGGTTGAAAGCTTGATGGAAAAGCCATGTTTTTATGGCAGACTTAAAGTTAATTTAAAGGATAATTCCACACAGATGTTCAGGGGAATGGAATTCCATAAGAAGAGGGCGGTGAAGAAAAAAGCATGATGTCTGGTAGATTCCAGCTGAGCAGATTTGTGGTTATGAAGTACCAGACAATGATCATTGATAGAACGAAGAACACAGAAAGGAGAATATGGAATGGTAAAGGTTGCCAGATAGTCCACCAATCCTATAGATCTTAAAAGTGAGTGTTAATAGTTTGAACACTGTGCTCTGTTCAATAGGTAGCCAGTGATAACTTTTGAAGTAGCAGAGATATTTGCTCAAATTTCTGAGCTTGACGTAGTAATCTAATGGCTGTATTTTGTATAGATTGGAGTTTTTTTAAGTTAGCATGAGAGCAACCCAAATACACGATATTACAATAATCTTGCCTAGTGACCAATAAAGAATAAGAGAATGAAATGTGTCAGGGTCAAAGTAGTGTCAAACTGAACGCAATTGCCAAAAAAACAAAGAAACCAGTCTTGCATAAGTTTGATGTCTGAGGAAAGAAAGTGAGTTGAAAATCAAGAATATTTCCTAGTAATGAAAAGGATCTACAGGTAAGATAGAAGCCCCCCAAAAAGGAATAGTTGGAATACAAAGACCTCCAGTAAACCGGCAGACCACTGATTTTTGTTTTTTTCAGGACTAATATGTGCTCACAGGCAGATGCTCCTTTCAGGTGTTGTGGAGGACTTGCAGCTCACCTGCATATCCTCACAGCCTTCTGGAACACATTGCCCACCCTCTGCTTTCATCATCTTACCATCTCTTTTGTCCTCTTCCATCTTCTCAACTCTCAACCTTCAATATTTCTTTCCTTCTATTCAACCATCTTATTTCTATCTGAGTACATCTCACCTTCGTCGCTGTTGTCATACCTCTCCTACTCTTCTCTGTACTCTCTTGCTCCTTCTCCTGCTCTCCGCTAGGGACATCAATCCCAATCCTGGTCCCCTACATCAGCTCTCATCCTATTTGTGCAGGTCACACCATGATGTCTCCAATCTAATTTCTGTTCCTATCCTCCCCCCTTCTTCCCTTCCTTTCTTGTATGCTCTGTGGAATGCCCACTCTGTCTGTAACAAACTTTCCTACATCCACGACCTCTCTCTCTCATACTCTCCATCTGCTTGCCCTAACTGAAACGACTTTGCCCTGAAGACTCTGCTTCAGTCACGGCTCTATGCCATGGAGGTTATCTTTTCTCCCATACTCCTTGCCCGGTTGGGCGCGGAGGTGGTGTTGGGCTACTACCTTTACCTTCTTGTAGATTTCAACCTCTTCTTCCACCTTAGTCTAACTTCTTTTCTTCCTTTGAAGTCCACTCCATCCGTCTATTCAATCCTCTGCCTCTCCGAGTAGCAGTCATTTATCGACCCCCTGATAAGTCCCTTCTTACTGACTTTGACACCTGGCTTTCCTTCTTTCTTGAACCTTCATCTCCTTCCCTCATTCTTGGGGATATTAACATTCATGCTAATGATCCCTCTGACTCCTATGCTTCTCAGTTTCTCTAACATCCTCTTTCAATCTTCAACTGTGCTCCACTACCCCCACTCACCATAATGGCCACTGTCTTGATCTTATCCTCGTCTCAAACTGCTCACTCTCCAGTTTCTATGCCTCAGCTCTTCCCCTCTCTGACCATCATCTGATAACTTTTACACTTAAACTCCCTACTCCCCAGTCCCGTCCAATCTTAACCAATACATTTAGGAATCTTCAAGCTATTGACCCTTCTACTCTGTCCTCCAGTGTTTCAAATCTCTTCTCTACCACTATGTTATCCATTGCTGAAGGAGCTCTTATATGTGTAGCTACAGGAGGGGAACCTGATAGCCCAGGAGGGGGGGGGGGGGGGACGGGAAAGCAAACACTTACCTTTCCAACCTGTCTCTTATTTGACACCAGGCTTGGATAGAGACAGTCCTGTGGGCCAGGTGGTGGTGGTGCTGAAGTTTGGCTCGCTTCTGAGAGCCATGTTTCTCTGTGAATAACCATTGGAAAGCATGCATCGCCTTATATGGACGCGCATGCATGATATACATTTATTTATTTATTTTTAGTTTTGTGTTTTGCAGGGTACAGGAGAAAACACATTTCTGTTTCTCTCTTACCAGTATTGCCCTGCTTGTAGAGTCTGGCTTTCTTGGGTGGATGGGAGGAGGGTCTCCATTTCAGTTTTTGTCTGAATGCTTTTTTTGTGGTCCCCTATAATATATATATATATACAGTGGTGGAAATAAGTATTTGATCCCTTGCTGATTTTGTAAGTTTGCCCACTGACAAAGACATGAGCAGCCCATAATTGAAGGGTAGGTTATTGGTAACAGTGAGAGATAGCACATCACAAATTAAATCCGGAAAATCACATTGTGGAAAGTATATGAATTTATTTGCATTCTGCAGAGGGAAATAAGTATTTGATCCCCCACCAACCAGTAAGAGATCTGGCCCCTACAGACCAGGTAGATGCTCCAAATCAACTCGTTACCTGCATGACAGACAGCTGTCGGCAATGGTCACCTGTATGAAAGACACCTGTCCACAGACTCAGTGAATCAGTCAGACTCTAACCTCTACAAAATGGCCAAGAGCAAGGAGCTGTCTAAGGATGTCAGGGACAAGATCATACACCTGCACAAGGCTGGAATGGGCTACAAAACCATCAGTAAGACGCTGGGCGAGAAGGAGACAACTGTTGGTGCCATAGTAAGAAAATGGAAGAAGTACAAAATGACTGTCAATCGACAAAGATCTGGGGCTCCACGCAAAATCTCACCTCGTGGGGTATCCTTGATCATGAGGAAGGTTAGAAATCAGCCTACAACTACAAGGGGGGAACTTGTCAATGATCTCAAGGCAGCTGGGACCACTGTCACCACGAAAACCATTGGTAACACATTACGACATAACGGATTGCAATCCTGCAGTGCCCGCAAGGTCCCCCTGCTCCGGAAGGCACATGTGACGGCCCGTCTGAAGTTTGCCAGTGAACACCTGGATGATGCCGAGAGTGATTGGGAGAAGGTGCTGTGGTCAGATGAGACAAAAATTGAGCTCTTTGGCATGAACTCAACTCGCCGTGTTTGGAGGAAGAGAAATGCTGCCTATGACCCAAAGAACACCGTCCCCACTGTCAAGCATGGAGGTGGAAATGTTATGTTTTGGGGGTGTTTCTCTGCTAAGGGCACAGGACTACTTCACCGCATCAATGGGAGAATGGATGGGGCCATGTACCGTACAATTCTGAGTGACAACCTCCTTCCCTCCGCCAGGGCCTTAAAAATGGGTCGTGGCTGGGTCTTCCAGCACGACAATGACCCAAAACATACAGCCAAGGCAACAAAGGAGTGGCTCAGGAAGAAGCACATTAGGGTCATGGAGTGGCCTAGCCAGTCACCAGACCTTAATCCCATTGAAAACTTATGGAGGGAGCTGAAGCTGCGAGTTGCCAAGCGACAGCCCAGAACTCTTAATGATTTAGAGATGATCTGCAAAGAGGAGTGGACCAAAATTCCTCCTGACATGTGTGCAAACCTCATCATCAACTACAGAAGACGTCTGACCGCTGTGCTTGCCAACAAGGGTTTTGCCACCAAGTATTAGGTCTTGTTTGCCAGAGGGATTAAATACTTATTTCCCTCTGCAGAATGCAAATAAATTCATATACTTTCCACAATGTGATTTTCCGGATTTAATTTGTGATGTGCTATCTCTCACTGTTACCAATAACCTACCCTTCAATTATGGGCTGCTCATGTCTTTGTCAGTGGGCAAACTTACAAAATCAGCAAGGGATCAAATACTTATTTCCACCACTGTATATGCTGACTTCATATTCAGTGTTCTAGGCTTATGTGTGTGTCTTTTGAATAACTATAATGAATATGTATAAGATGTATATATTCAAATGAATATGCTATTGTGCCACGTCGCACCCTTTGCCCCCCAAATGTTAAACTACGCCCATGGATATCATTACTGAATAATTGTGGCTAAAGTGCTTACAAATAGGTTGAAATGAAGTGAAGACAGCATCAAGTCCTGTGGAACACCATAGACCAGGGGACAATTGAGAGCTGTCGGCACTGAGATGCCCATTTCAATCCCTACTGCAATAAATACACTTTCTTAAAACAATGTTTTTCACTTGTTTTTGTTTTTGAATTTGTGAGTGGTGAGATCCAGGTGCCCTGCTTTTGCTGGGAATTATTTTAATTTTCCTTAAAGATTGTTTTTTTTTTTTTTTAAACTGTACACCGCCTAGGCAGTAAATAAATCCTAATAAATAATTAGAAAAAAAATAACCCACATATCCTTAAAACTAGCTATTATAAAGAAAACAATCATTTAAATACATTTTTTAACACTTTTTGCACTGATTTTTTAAACACTTTTTAGAGGCTATATCTTAAGTACATAAGTATTGCCATACTGGGACAGACTGAAGGTCCTTCAAGCCCAGCATCCTGTCTCCAACACTGGCCAATCCAGGTCACAAATACCTGGCAAGATCCCAAAAAAGTTCAATACATTTTATGCTGCTTATCCCAGAAATAGTGGATTTTCCCCAAGTCCATTTAATAGCGGTCTACTACTTCTAATAATAATAATAATCGTTTCTATAGCGCTACTGGACACTACCTCCTATTCCATGACTTTCCAATTTCCACTAGAGTCTTTCATGTGGTACTTTGTGAAACACCTTTTGAAAATCCAGATATTCAATTTCAACCGGCTCATCTTTATCCACATGTTTGTTCACCCATTGAAAGAAATGTAATAGATTGGTGAGGCAAAATTTCCCTTGAATATGCTCAGTAATTTTGTTCTTTATAATAGTCTCTACCATTTTGTCTGGCACAAATGTCAGGCTCACCTGTCAATAATTTCCCGGATCACCTCTGGAACCTTTTTTAAAAATCAGCGTTACATTGGCCACCCTCCAATCTTCATGTACCATGCTTGATTTTAAAGATAAATTATATATTACTAACAGTAGTTCTCCAAGTTCATTTTTCAATTCTATTAGTACTCGAGGATGAATATCATCCTGTCCAGGAGATTTTCTACTCTTCAGTTTGTCAAATTGCCCCATTACATCCTCCAGGTTTATAGAGATTTCATTCAGTTTCTCTGACTCGTCAGCTTTGAATACCATTTCTGGCACCAGTATCTCTCCCAAATCTTTCTCGGTGAAGACTGAAGCAAAGAATTCAATTAATCTCTCCACTATGGCTTCATCTTTCCTGATTGCCCCTTTTATCCCTCGGTCATCTAGTGGTCCAACTGATTATTTTGCTGGCTTCTTGCTTTTAATATATGTAATGAAAATTTTTACTGTGTGTTTTTTCCTCCAACGCAGTCTTTTTTTCAAAGTCTATCTTTCCCTTCCTTATTAGCACTTTGCATTTGACTTGCCATTCCTTATGCTGTTTCTTATTATTTTCAGTCTGTTCCTTCTTCTTTTAGCTCCAATAGCTTCCTTCACCTCACTTTTTAAGCATGCAGGCTGTCGTTTGGTCTTCCTTCCTCCTTTTTTTAATACACGGAATATATTTAGCCTGTCTTCCAGGATGGTATTTTTGAACAGCATTCACACCTGATGGAAATTTTTGACCTTTGCAGGTGCTCCTCTAAGTTTTTTTTTTTCACCATTCTTCTCATTTTATCATAGTCTCTTTTTTGAAAGTTAAACGCTAACGTATTGGATTTCCTGTGTGTACTTACTCCAAAGCAGATATCAAATCTGATCATATTATGATCACTGTTTTCAAGTGGCCCCAGCACCATTACCTCCTGCACCAGATCATGCGCTCCACTAAGGTCTAGAATTTTTCCTTCTCTTGTTGGATCCTGTTTCAGCTGCTCCATAAATCAGTCCTTGATTTTGTCATGGAATTTTACCTCCCTAGCATGCCCTGATGTTAGTTTACCTAGTCAATATCAGGGTAATTGAAATCACTCATTTTTAATGTGTTGCCCAGTTTGTTAGTCTCCCATTCTCTGAGAGCTAGGAGCTCTTTGCATCGGGTACACACATATAACCACTCACCAACTGGAAGATAATCATACATGTGACACTCAGTGCAAAAGACTGGATAGCACCCCTCTCAGTGCTGGACTGCTGACTCCATCTTAGTATTTTTGAGTTTTTCAATAATTTAAAACTTTCTAAGGTATTAAAGATATTAGTCTAATATTAAAAAAGTCTTTACCTTATATGGTGTATTGTGTGATTTAATTAGTGTTTCCTTCTTAGAAAGTAATGAAATGTAATTAAAACTATTCATGAGCACTCCTCCCTTGTTATCCTAATTATAATAACTGACTATACATGAAGAGTTGTACTAGGGGTGGGTGGGAGTTGGGGAGGGTGGGGGGGATTGAAGACTAAACTAGGTCCTGCTGGGCCTGCTAGATGCTAACTTTTAATGCTGTCATACAATGTTATGTTCTTATGTAAATGTCAGGTACCCCAATAACACCCTAAAACAGTGTATCTGTTTAACGCCCACAGAAACACTTCAAAATCAGTTCCCTAAGAAAGAGAAATGGAGACTCTGCTTGGAGAGAGAAGGTACATTTTAATTATTTAACATTTTTATTCACTTATCCGGGTGTGGAGGTGTTTGGCTCTTTCCTGTGAAAACAGAGCATATCAGGATTAGCTTAACAGGTTCTATTTTTTTGTTTTGTTACATTTGTATCCCGCACTTTCCCACTCATGGCAGGCTTGTAGAACTAATTAGATTTCAGGAACTTTTCTTTTGAAGCTTAATCTCCGCTGTGAAAAACTACACAGAGAATAACTTGTCTAAGTATTCATTAGTTAATGATGTTACATAAGGCATGGTATTTTCAGTGTTTTTAAATTACATGCACACACTAGGGGCCAGATGCACTAAACTTAACGAGCCATTAACGAGCAAGTAGTAAACCGTGGCATGCACTAAAGGCTTCTCCGAGCCATTTTCCGATCACGGTAGCAGCTAACGAAAATGGAATGCAGATGATCCAAAGGCTATTATAATGAGATGCACTACCGTTTTCCGATCCCCTTACCATGGAAAATCTAACTGGAGGTCTACACCTCTCGATGGGGCAAAGGAAAAAATCACATGAAAAAAAAAGTGTCGTCAGGGACATCCTTTTTGGACGTCCTTCACCTGTAAAAAAAAAAAACCCACTCCAAAGACGTTCTTTTTGGACGTCCTTTACAGCTCAGGAGGAGGACAGCAGCAGCATCAGCAGAGCCCTAACACAGTACTCATCTCCTGTACACACACACACACACAGTAGGGGGAGGGGAGGGGGCGCTTCATCACATTCATAAAACAGGGGGGGTTTGTGGTCGCTCTGTACTACTGCTGGATCAGTGTTGGAGAGTTTTGTGCTATGGACCTCCGGGGGTGCTCGTCAGGGACGTCCTTGTTAGGCACTTTAGAATGACGTCCCTGATGAGCAGGATGGGCTCTTTTTCAAGGGTGCTTGATTATTCCTCTCCTCCAGGTCTCTCTCAGCCAATCACTGCACGTTTAGCTGACACCAGTGACAGCTAAACGCGGTGTGATTGGCTGAGAGAGACCTGGAGGAGGGAGCTGTGCCTTCTTCTTCGATCCCGGACTACAGCGATCTCTTCTGTTAAAGCAGCCGCTGACAGGCTGAAAGTTCTGGGCAGCCGACTGGATCACACACGGAGGGAGGGAGGGAGGGAGAGAGGGAGCGAGCCAGGACACCGGGGGCAGGAGAAAGGGAGGGATCAAGCGAGAGAAAGAGACCGTCACAGACGGGGAGGGAGTGGAGCAAGGAGTAGTCACAGAGATGCACAGGCAGGAAGCCAGAGATGGTGCTGGGGGGCAGCTAAGCCCTTGTGCAGCGGGATCGGACATGCTAACTTTTTTTTTGAGTGAAGGACGTCTATAAAGGATGTCCTTGGCATGCGCAGAGCAGCTAGCATAACGCTTGGCTGCTCTGTGCATGCTCGACCGGCCGACTGGCCGACTGTTTACTGATGGAATAAAGAATGCAAGTGAGCTACAACGAGCAGCTCATTTGCATTCCTTTTCCTTGATGCATGCCCGTTCCTTACCGATTCGCTAAGGGAATCGGTAAGGGAAGGGCTTTAACGATTTTTTAGTGCATCTCCCCCTAGGAATTTTATGTCTGGAGCCAAGTTAGGTTAAACCACAGAGCTATTGAGGTTCTCTGTAAAGCGACCAGGATGTCTATGCTCACTACAACATGACTTAATTCCGATTAAATTAGAACATCATTAGCAAGCACAGTTCCTTGTCATCAAGCAGATGAAGCCATTACGTATGGGTTGTGTCCATCAACCAGCAGGAGGAGATAGAGAGCACTCAACTTTTCACAGTGCCTCATGGCCAGCCAGCTCCACTGCCTCTTAAGTATTCTCTATCTCCCCAAGCAGGGTGGCTGCAGCTTCTTCGAGCTCCATCAAAAATCTGCCTGGGGTGGCTCCTGGCTTGCCAGTTGTTAGCCGGGGTGTTAGAGGCTATAGCAGCTTCACTTTGAAGGCACATAGGTCAGCCCTTTCCCTGCCTTACCCATGCCCCCGTGGATGTGGACATATTAGCTTGCTTTTCCCTGTCCTTTCCCACTCAGTGGATGCAGGCACATTGGTTCGCCTTCCCCTGCCTTTCCCACTCATCTGAGCCTCTGGAGTTCTTATTACCTCTGCTTTCCTCACAGCGTTAAAAAAAAAAAAAAAAAAGTTGCGTCACGCTTTGGCACAGCGACGTTGGAACAGAGGTTTTCCTTTGATTCTTCTATGGGACTGGAGCTGTGATACTCGGTCCGGTGAGGTAAGAGTGTTTTCTAATTCCTCTGGGGTGGGCCCGCGATTGGGGCGTTTTTGGCGCGAAACCGCCATTTTGAATTTTCCCGCCGTTTTTGGCGATGGCTGCAGAGAATGTAAAGCGCTGTTCCCAGTGTGGCAAGCGCAAATCAGCAGCGGGGCTTTGTAAATCGTGCTGTACAGGTATAAGAGCCGGCCCGAGCATGGTGAGCGATGATTCTTCCCGCTCAGAGCTGGCAGCGGACGCCATTTTGAATTCTCCACATGGTGCGGCCTCCGTAGAGACGGAGAGCCCTGAGCCCGGGGGGGGGGGGGGGGGGGGGGGGGGGGGGACCCTGAATTGAGGCTATTCAGGGAGCGGCTAACCCCGGACGGGATCTGGGTGCCCAGGGCGAGTTTTTCTCCCCTGATTTTGTGTTATTATTGCATAAAGCATACATGCTAAAAAGAGCTCTCCCTCAAGGGTCGTCTGAAGCCCCTTCTATTGTCCCCCCCCCCCCCCCCCCGGTGGATTCTGGTCTGGGACTGCCCGCTGAGGCTATTTTCCTTGATAATTGGCATAAAGAAAAGCGTAGAAAGGCTAATTCCCCTTCAGATTGTGGTGCACCTCCTCCCCCCCCCCCCCCCCCCCCCCCATGGTTGGGCTGTGAGGATTCGGAGAGTTCTGGCAGGCCTTCGTAGTCTGAGGAGCCAGAGTCAGGTGCAGAATTACCACAGGATCTGGATGATCCCTCCGCGGTGAGGATTTTCCACCGTGATGAGCTGCCAGCGCTTATTTTCAGATGCCCTACAGGTCCTTTCTATTGAAGAGCCTGACAGTGGCACGGCCTCCTCTGTGAATCCTAGGATGGCTAGTACCAAAAAGCCTGCTCGAGCCTTTCCTTTGCATGACTCCATCTAAGAGCTTATTTCTGCTCAGTGGGCTGACCCCGAGGGACCTTTGAAAGTTTCCAGGGCTACGGGGCAATTATACCCTCTGCGTGAGGAGCATTTGGCTCGCTTTGCAATGCCTAAAGTAGATGCCCTAGTCATTGCGGTGACAAAGAGAACTACCCTCCCTGTGGAAGGAGGAGTTGCCCTGAAGGATATACAAGCCCGTAGGCTGGAAGCAGCACTTAAACGGTCCTTTGAAATTGCAGGTCTTACTGTTCGGGCATCTGCATGCAGTTGTTATGCTGCTAAAGCCTGCCTGGCGTGGTTGCAACAGGCAGTGGAACAGCCCGGAGATGAAGCGGAGCCCTTCTCGGATGTGGCTCCGCGGCTGGAGTCGGCCTTGTCCTTTTTGGCTGATGCCCTTTATGATATTGTCAGAGCTTCGGCTAAACAAATGGCAGTAGCAGTGGCGGTTCGCCATCTTATTTGGCTACGACATTGGGCGGCGGACATGGCCTCTAAGCAAAGGTTGGTGAAGTTGCCCTTTCAAGGCCTTCTCCTATTTGGTGAGGAGTTGGAAAAAAATTGTTAAAGGCCTGTGAGATCCTAAACCCCAGCGCTTGCCCGAAGATAGGCCGAGGCCTTCCTCCAAGGGCCAGGTTGTCCACTCCTCTTATAGACCTCGCTTCCGTGAAGCTAGAAGGTACCGCCCAGGGCGTTCTGCTGGGTTCACTTCTCGTGCCCGTTTTTCAGCAGAGGAACTCCTTTCGCTCGGACAAGCGTTCCGCAGCCACCGGCTCTAGGCCTGGAGTTCAGGGGCGACCCTCTCAATGATGGTGCGCCGGCCCCCTCCTCGCTTCCTGTCATCGGAGGACGTCTTTCCCTCTTTGCCGAGGAGTGGGCCAATATTTCCTCAGGTCAGTGGGTTCTGGACCCGATCAGAGATGGCTACAGAATAGAATTCAATGCCCCAGTAAGAGACGTGTTTGTAGAGTCCCGATAGGGTTCTGCCGCCAAACGGGCGGCGGTAGAGGAAACTCTGCAAGGTCTGATTCAGTTAGGGGCCGTGTCTCTGGTACCTCCCGCTGAACACGGCTACGGCCAATACTCCATCTACTTTGTGGTGCCGCGAAAAGGTGGGTCTTTTCGCCCTATTCTGGACTTAAAAGAATTAAACAAGTCCCTGAGAGTGCGGCATTTCCACATGGAAACCCTGCGCTCCGTCATTGCTGCGGTACAGCCAGGAGAGTTTCTCACGTCTCTAGACCTGAAAGAAGCTTACTTGCACATACCAATTTGGCCCTCGCACCAGAAGTTTCTGAGGTTTGCGGTGTTGGGAAAACATTTCCAGTTCCGGGCCTTGCCTTTTGGCCTCGCCACAGCTCCCCGAACCTTTTCGAAGGTAATGGTGGTAGTAGCTGCTTTGCTCAGGCGAGAAGGTATCAGGGTTCACCCATACCTAGACGACTGGCTCATCAGAGCAGACTCTGTAACAGAGAGCTATCAAGCTACAGCCAGAGTGGTCTCAGTACTTCAATCTCTAGGCTGGGTCGTCAATATGGCCAAAAGTCACCTGACCCCCTCGCAATCTCTAGAATATTTGGGGGCCAGGTTCGACACAGACTCGGGCTATGTATACCTACCCGAGCAAAGGCGGTGCAAGCTTCAGAATCAGGTCCATCTGCTCCTGAGGATGCCCCGCCCGTGAGCTTGGGACTTTGTCCAGCTGCTGGGATCGATGACAGCCACATTGGAAGTGGTGCCCTGGGCGAGAGTGCACCTGAGACCTCTACAGTATTCCCTACTTCAAAGATGGTCTCCAGTTTCTCAGGATTATCAATGTAGACTTTCCTGGCTCCCTGTGGCCCGACTCAGCATGGAGTGGTGGCTCTCAGACAGCATGCTGCGGCGAGGAATGCCGCTGGCGCTCTCCGATTGGTGTCTAGTAGTGACAGATGCCAGCCTGAAGTGCTGGGGCGTACATTGCAAGGGGAAGCATGCCCAGGGTCTATGGACACCCGAGGAGTCGGAGTGGTCCATCAACTGCCTGGAGTTGAAAGCGGTGTTTCCGGCGCTTCTGGCCTTTCAAGTGACCCTGGAAGGATTGGCTGTCAGAGTGATGTCGGACAACACGACAGCAGTGGCCTACATAAATCGACAAGGCGGCACTCAGTGCAGAGCACTGGCTGCGCAGGCCGAACAGATTTGCCACTGGGCCGAGCTGCATCTTCAGTTTCTGTTGGCAGCTCACATTGCAGGTCAGAGCAACGTGCAAGCCGATTATCTAAGCAGGCATCAGATCGATCCAGCAGAATGGGAACTAGCAGACGAAGTATTCCTGCAGATATGTGCCAAACGGGGCAAGCCCGTGATGGATCTTATGGCGACAAGTTCAAATACCAAAGTCCCGTGCTTCTTCAGCAGACGGAGAGATCCTCGCTCGGCAGGGTTGGATGCCTTGACTCAGCCCTGGCCTCCGGGCCTACTATATGTGTTCCCTCCGTGGCCCTTGATAGGGCGCGTGCTCCTGCGGATTCGGCTGCACCCAGGAGAAGAGGTCCTCATCGCCCCGGATTGGCCCAGGAGGCCTTGGTATGCGGACCTCCGACAGATGCTAGTGGAGGCTCCCCTTCCTTTACCTCTGGTACCGAACCTGTTGTCACAGGGCCCGGTAGCCATGGAGGATGCCTGCCGCTTTGGTTTTATGGCATGGCGATTGAGAGGGCGCAATTGAGGGACAAAGGCTATTCAAACACAGTCATTTCCACTCTCCTGCAGGCGTTCCACTTCCGTGGCTTATGCCAGGATTTGGCGGCAGTTTGAGTCTTGGTGTGCTTCAAAAGCGATCACACCCATGCGGGCTCCTGTCTCGCCGATTCTGGACTTTTTGCAGGATGGTGTACAAAAAGGCTTGGCCTATAATTCCCTGCGGGTGCAAGTGGCAGCGTTGGCCTCCCTTCGTGGTAAGGTTGAAGGCGTGTCTTTAGCTGCTCATCCAGATGTGGCACGGTTTCTTAGTGGGGTGCTTCGGCTCCGGCCTTCCGTGCGAGCACCCTGTCCAGCTTGGAACCTGGGGCTAGTTTTGAAGGCCCTGCAGTCTTCTCCTTTTGAGCCGCTTCAGCAAGCATCGGAGAAAGATTTGACACTAAAGGCTGTTTTTCTTGTGGCCATTACTTCGGCGAGACGGGTGTCAGAGCTCTAGGCGCTGTCCTGAAGAGACCCATTTCTGCAATTCTCAGAGTCCAGGGTCACGGTTCGGACTGTGCCTTCCTTCATGCCTAAGGTGGTTTCAGCGTTTCACCTAAACAAGCCTATTTTCTTGCCCTCCTTTGATAAGGAGGAGTTTCCAGAATCTTTTGGGCAGTTGCACCTGTTGGATGTGCGCAGGACTCTGTTGCAGTATCTGCGAGTTACTATCTCTTTCAGGATCTATGATCATCTGTTTGTTTTGCTATCAGGTCCTCGCAGAGGGTCTCCAGCGTCTAAAGCCACTATTGCCCGCTGGCTCAAATAAACTATCTTTTCAGCTTATCTGCTTGCCGGCCGGTCTCCGCCTGTAGCCTTTAAGGCGCATTCTACCAGAGCGATTTCTTCCTCTTGGGCTGAAACTGGAGCACTCTCTCGTCAAGAGATATGCAGTGCAGCAATATAGGCTTCTAAGCTCTCTTTTGCCTGACATTACAGGCTGAATGTGGCTGCAAGGAGGGATGCGCATTTTGTAGCACAGTTGCTAGCGCGTGGTGTGACCTGTTCCCACCCTATATAGGGATTGCTTTGTTACATCCCATACGTAATGGCTTCATCTGCTTGATGACAAGGAAGGGAAAATTAGGTTCTTACCTTGGTAATTTTCTTTCCTTTAGTCATAGCATATGAAGCCATGAGCCCTCCCTGTATGATTGTCTGTGAATGTTTCAGGTTCTGTTCTTGTTTCCTGAAGTTCCTTCCTTGGGAGAAAGTTGGAAAATAGTCTTCAGGATTCATGTTCACTTATAGGAGGATGAGTCCATTCCCTCCAGTTTATGTTTTGGAGGATGAGTTTATTCCCTCCAGGAGGTTGCGTGTATCCCCTCCAGTTATATAATAAGGAGGACGAGTTTATTCCCTCCAGGAGGATGTGTTCATTCCCTCCTTTTGAGTTCATGCCCTTGTTAAGGGGCCATCGTTCACTGTGAGGAAAGTTCATGTTATTCCCATTGCGGTTTGCCATACTGCTTTGGAAGCTTCAAATGCTGAAGAGGCAGTGGAGCTGGCTGGCCATGAGGCACTGTGAAAAGTTGAGTGCTCTCTATCTCCCCCTGCTGGTTGATGGACACAACCCATACGTAATGGCTTCATCTGCTATGACTAAAGGAAAGAAAATTACCAAGGTAAGAACCTAATTTTCCCATGTTAATAAGCATGTCTGCTGAGTTAAGAGTAAATTCCATTAGGAATAAAAGGTTCTCTTTCCTTTAGCAAACAGATAGGAGAGCAGCTTGTGGGATGGGGACAAGCCAGCCCTTTATCTGTAAAAACAAGCAGACCCACCAGAAAGCAATTATGTTAATGTTCTCTACATTTAAAGCAACTTACCCCTAGGAAAGCAAGGCTATCTTTGCATTACCAAAATACCTTTCGAATGACAAGGCATAAGTACATAAGCATCGCCATGCTGGGACTGACCAAGGGTCCATCGAGCCCAGCACCCTGTCACCGACAGCGGCCAAAAGAACAAGCACTTGTCCTGCCCATCCTAGAAATACTGCTTTATTCCCTCGTCCATTCAATAACATTCTATGGCTTTTTCCTCCAGGAAGCCGTCCAACCCTTTTTTGAAGTCCGCTAAGGCCGCCTTAACCACCTTTTCCGGCAGCGAATTTCAGAGTTTAACTACTGTTTCTGGTCACAGTTTAAGGTTAGAGGAATGAAATCACATAGGACTCGGAAGGCTTTAATACATATGCTATACAGTTTACCCCCCCCCCCCCCCCCAAGTATTCTTTGAGGTTATAAGAATAGGGCACATTCTTAACAAAGGAATACAGAAATATGCTTAGCTGGAAACAGCATCTGTCTTTAATATATACTAACAAGGTTAGGATATCAACAACTACAGACGCACCCCAATTTCTACAAGAATGGGACAACAGATGCAAAACAGTTCTAGACAAGATAGCACCACTCCAAACTAGAACTTCACACAGGAATAGCTCAATCCCTTGGTTCAACGAAGAACTGAAAGAACTAAAAACACAGGTTAGAAGACTAGAAAGAGCTTGGAGCAAAAAAAAGATGAACACACACACTCAAAGAGTGGAAACAGTTACAAAGAAAATACAAAATCAGACAAACCAAAAGAACGTACTACAGAGCTATAATAGGACCAAATTACAAGGATACGCATAAACTCTTTTCACTTGTAAACAATCTCCTAGACACCACACAGGTCACTTCGAATAGCATAGAAACCCCATCGGCAACCAACCTAGCGAATTATTTCAAGGAAAAATCATAAAGCTCCGACGCATGATACTAAGCAAGACCACTGAGTACACAAGCATCCTTGAATGCTTAGACCCAAAACCTGGGGAATATCCAGCCGATCGATCATGGACCAACTTTGACCTGATTTCAGTAGACGAATTCACATAATGGCTCAGAAAATATGCCAAATCTCATTGCAAACTTGACACCTGCCCTACTAGCCTAGTAAAAGCCGCCCCCAAACAATTCAAAAAAGACCTCATGAACCAAGTAAATTACAGACTCCTAAATGGTCTCTTCCCCACGGACAAAGAAAATATCCTTCTCACTCCACTGCCAAAAGATGTTAAGAAAAGCACAATGGACCTAACCAACTACCGACCAGTTGTTTCTATCCCGCTCATAACAAAATTGATGGAAGGCATAGTGACAAAACAACTCACGGAATACCAAACCAAACACTCAATTCTACATGAGTCTCAATCAGGATTTCGCTCAAATCATAGTACTGAAACTGTACTAGTGTCTGCAGTGAATTCATTCAAAAAAACTATTGCAACCGGCAAGAACATACTCGTACTACAATTCGACATGTCTAGTGCTTTCGACATGGTAGATCATGGAATATTACTACACCTGTTAGAATACTTCAGAATCGGAGGCCCAGTTCTCAAATGGTTCAAAGGATTCCTCACCACCAGATCCTACCAAGTAACAACAAACAATGACAGATCACCACCTTGGCAATGTTGTCTAATATTGATCTGCATCTGTCGTCCCATTCTAGGAGGAATTGGTTTGTGTCTGTCTTTGTTGTCCATCCGTTGTGGTAAATCTGTTGCCAGAATATTACCGGGTCTATTTTTCCTCTCGTGGTGTAGGTTTTTCGTTCTTGTTTTTTAATTGTGTCTTTCGTTCTCCATTGGAGGGAGATGTATGCTTTATAGTGGTCTGACCACGGTGCGGGTGTCCATCTTGTATCTGTTAGTGTAAGGTTTGATTCTTGATTGAATTTGTGTGTGATAATGTCTAGTGTGTGTCCTTTGGTGTGAGTTGGTTGTGTATCTGGTGCGTGAAGATCCCATAGTTGTAGGAACTCTGTGTATTCTTGGGTGCTTGATGAGGTAAGATCTTCAAGGTGCAGGTTGATATCTCCTATTATGATGAGGTTTGAGGTAGAGACACAAGTGTTTGAGATGAAGTCCATAAGGTGTGTTTGGGAATCTTGCCAGTTGCCTGGTGGTCTGTAGAGTAGGATTGCATTAAGGTGTTCCTGCAGGTTTGGGTGACTGATTCTTACCAAGCCTATTTCAAGTTGTGATAGAATGGATTCAGCTGTGGTTGTGATGGTGAATTCGGATTTGTATATTATGGCTATTCCACCTCCTCTTTTTCCGTTTCTTGTCCAGTGGATAAATTTGTATTCTGGTGGGCATAAATCTAAGATTATGGGGTCTTTAAGGTCGTGGATCCAGGTTTCAGTAATGAATAGGAGATCAAGATTGTCTGTAGTGATCCAGTCTGTTATAATCGCTGTTTTGTTTACTACTGATCTGGCATTTACGTACCCCAGTTGGATTGAGTGGTAAGGTTCAGTTTGGGGCGTAGATGTGTTAATTTTTATTAGTTGCCTGTTTTCTTGGTATCTGGTTTTGTTGTTTCCTTTCTTCACTTTCTGTTGGTTATTTCCATATGTATTTGTTTTTCCTTTTAGTTGGTTGTTGTTCTTTTGGTCTGGTGGGTTGTAAATGGGTTGTCTGTAGGGTTTGTGTATTGTGGGTAGATTGTTGTTTAAGTTGGGGGTGGTCCATGCATGGTAGATAAGGGGAAGGAAGTAAATTATCATGAGTAACTTGTTGGTGTTCATGTTGGCTGTGGTTTGTGGTGCTTGGTTGTGCTTGAGGGAGTTAGTGAATGAAATTTTGTATCAACATCAGGCAGTGTCAGCATTAGGCAGAGTCAACATCAAGCAGTGTGAATAATTAAGTAGTGATTAAATGTACGTTCAAGCAGTAACCACTTAAAACTCTATATAAGCACTCGTCCCTTGTTATCCTAGTTAGAATTTAGTTGAAGAGTTGTACTAGGGATACTAGGTCCTTTTGTGTCTGCTAGATGCTAACTGTTAATGCTGTGGTACAACCTTATGTTCTTATGTGTGTGCTATCCCAGTAAAACCTTAAAACAGAGTGTATCTGCTTTGCACCCACAGAAAAACTTCAAAATCAGATCCGTAAAGAAGAAAAATGGAGACTCTGCTTGGAGAGAGAAGGTACATTTTAATTATTTAACATTTTTTTCACTTATCCGGATGTTGAGGTGTTTGGCTCTTTCCTGTGAAAATAGATCACATCAGGATTAGCTTAACAGGTTCTGTTGTAGAACTAATTAGGTTTCAGGAACTGTTCTTTCGAAGTATAATCTCCACTGTGAAAAACTACACAGAAAGAGAATAACTTGTCTAAGTTTTCATTGGTTAATGATGTTACATAAGGCATGGCATTTTCAGTGTTTTTAAATTACATGCACTCACTAAGAATTTTATGTCTGTATCCAAGTTAGGTTAAAACATAGAGTTAATCAGGTTCTGTGCAAAGTGACCAGGCTCATTACAACATGCTTAAATTCCGATTAAATTAAAACATCATTAAGAAGCACAGATGTTAATAAGCATGTCTGCTGAGCTAAGAATAAATTCCATTAGGAGTAAAAGGTTCTCTTTCCTTTAGCAAACAGATAGGAGAGCAACATATTTGATGGAGTCAAACCAACCATCTTTCTCTAAAAACAAGCATACCCACCAGAAAGCAATTATGTTAATGTCCTCTAAATTTAAAGCAACTTACCCCTAGGAAAGCAAGGCTATCCTCGCATTATCAAAATACCTTTCGAATGAAAAAGCGATTCTTCTCTGGTCACAGTTTGTAGAGGGCTCATGGGCGTAGTTTGACTGTTTCATTTTGGGGGGGGGGGCAAAGGGTGTGGCTTTGCACATTTGCATATTCATTTGCATACATACATCACATACATATTCATTATGGCTATTTTTAAAAAAACAACTAATGCACTCACGCACCAGACTAAAATGCTGAATATGAAGCCCGCGTATCAAAAACAATAGGGCCAGACACTTTATAAAATATCACAAAATCCTACAAAAGACACTCAAAACCAATACAGAAACCTTCAACACACAACAGCCCTAACCCACTTATGAAAAGACAGTGCTATAAATATTACACTGGACCCTAGAGCACCAATATACCTGCTACTGGAAAACTGGAACAAGCTGGACTGTTACACATTCCTACACAAACACTACATGCTAGCAGAATCCATCACGTCAGTCACATATGCAGAACATGGACAGACCCTCATTTGATACAAACTAGGGAACCACAAAAAACATGCCCACAAAAACGGAAATATAGATCGCTTCAAGAAAGCCAGACTCTGTAAGTAGTGCAAATACAGGTAAAAGAGAAACAGAAATGTATTTTCTCCTGTACGCTGCAAAATACAACAATAGAAAAAAATGTACATTTCAGAAAGCAGGCACATCTTTGTCCTTAAAAAAAAAAAAAAGCATTAAATAAAAAGAATGTTTTTTTTTCTACCTTTTTTTGTCTGAGCATTCTATTTTTCTAGTTGGGCTGGTCCCAGTCTCATTTCCACTTTCCATGTGTCAGTCTTCTCCTAAATTATTTTCCAGGTTGGCTTTTCTATTTCTTCACTCTTCTCTTGTCTCCTTCCTGTACTTCTCTGTATCTGTCTGGCACTGATCTTTCATTTTTCATTTTTTCCCACTTTTCTCTCACTCTTTAGTCCTTAGTATCCATCTACCTACTGGCTTTGACTATCTCCCTCTCATTCTCTCTCCAGCACTGCCGTTCCCCACTGTGTCTCTCCTTTACCCAGTTTCCTAAATTCCTCCCCCATCTTTCACCCACGTCATTAGTCCCCCATTCCCATAATCTGTACTCACCCTCTTTGCCCTCATCTACCCTCCACTGCATTTCATCACCCTATCGATCCCAGCTCCATCCATGTCTCTCCTTCCTTCCCTTGTCTCCTAGGTCACTCTTCTATCTTACCCTATACCCTATGCCCAATATCTTCTTTCACCATCTTTTTAACCCCTTTCCACCCTAATTCAACCCCCTTCAGAGACTCATCCCCTTCTCCTATACCCCTCACCAGTACCCCAATCCCCTTTCAATGCCTCTTATCCTTTCTCCAGTCTTCCATGTCATTTACATTATGTCTCAACCTTTCCCCACATCATCCCCTTTTCTTGCCCTTCTCATATCCCTCATTTCACATCCTGCTTCTTCCCCTCTCCCACCACCCAGTCCCAACCTGCTCCTTTCCTCTGCTCACCACCTCTCCCAGTCCTATCCAGCTCCTGCTCCTTCCCGCTGCTCACCACTCCTCCTAGTCCCATCCATCTTATTCTCCTTCCCTCTGCCCCAACTCTCCCAGATGCAGATGGGATTCCATGTGCCCCAATGAAAGGAGAGTTTAATTTTACTTCCATTTTATTTCACTATATTCCTTCTTTGTAACATCAGGCTTCCAAGGCAGATTACAACAACAGGTAAGATGAACCCATCAAGATATAGGATTGCGGGGAGGAGCAAAATGGCGTCCTAGCTGTGCTCACGGAAGCTCTCGAATTGTTTGCGGGTAATTCTCAAGACTTTTTCCTCGATTCCTACTATGCCCCATACCAAAAGAAAGGGGACGACAAAAGTGCAACCGCCAATTGCACTAACGTCGTCCCCTAACCAGCAGACGTTAGACCGCTTCGCGAGAAGCTTACCGCTCGATACCGGTTTGGCGATCCCCGCGTTGGTCGACAACGAAGGAGCGACGTTGGCCAGGGGCCTAGATGTCACACTATCGCCGCCGACGCTGAATCCGCCTCCTAGTCCCGCTGGAGCCAGAGTGGAGTTAGGGGATCAAGCGGGAACTGATGTGGTCGACGACTTGTCCCTATCTGGCGGTTTCTCCCCTGGAGCAGCGGTTGAGTATACACTGGAGCGGGAAATGCCCCAGGAGGTGACAATGGAAGCTATCTGGATGGCGCTTCAGAGACTGACTATTGAGGTGGCTAAATCTACAAGAGAAGTTTCCACGATTGCAAGTAAGTTGACTTTAATGTCAGAATCTTACGAGGAAGTTAAAAGAGAATCCGCTACTCAATTTGCCACAGTAAAAGAAGAAATAAAAGTGGTTGTCAACTGTTGATTCTCTTGTGAAGGATAAAGTTTTCACTGCTCGTAAAATAGAGCAGATAGAAAATTACAACCAACGCCTTACGCTTAGAATGTTGAATTTTCCCATCTCACCAGCTTTGACTCCCCGTGACTTTTTAAAAAAATATTTGCAGGCGATTTTGAAGTTTTCTCCAGCGGATATTCCACCTTGTAATAAGATTTATTACTTACCTAAAGTGCAAAAGCAAGGAGAAGTACCTCAACCCCCTGCAATAGATATTCAGAACTTAACAGCACTACTGGAAGACTCAATGTTAGAAATAACTTCAAGAGGGACCCTTATAATATATATGGTTTTTGAACAGGACTTGAATATGATTATGAAAATGTACTTTAAACATTCGTCAGCCCTGTTTTGTGGGCAGAAAATATGGGTCTACCCCGACGTTACTAAGATAACGCAGCAGAGGCGAAAGCAATTTCTTGCATTGAGAGATGAAGTGAAAGTGCTGGGTGCAATATTTACCTTGGCATATCCATGCAAATGTATAATTCGTATGTCTGGCATTAAATACGTCTTTTTTGAGCCATCTCAGTTAAAGGTTTTTCTGGACGCTAAAAATCCATCTAGCTGAATAGGAAGAACGATTGATATCAGCAAGTAAGAATTAAGAGAAAGTAAAATCAGGACTATGCCAATTTGTGCTAAGATTTTTTTTTCCTTCTGTTTTAGAGTAATAATTCTCCTTAAATTTGTTTGGACTCTCCCCCCCCCCCTATCTTATGGTGGTCTAAGGAAGAGTGATAAGATAAATAAGTTTGACATGTATGTTTAAATGGAATATTTTTTTTCCTTAATAACTCTCTGTATTGCCTTACAAACCTGATTTGTTTGTATTGTAATTAAAATCAATAAATATGAAAATAATCCTAAAATATAGGATTGCCTCACTGAAATTTGGCCATCTGTATTCTATAGAACAGTGTAGAAAAATGACCACAAAATACAGTTTATAACTGTGGTTTCTCTACCAGCTGCAATTACAGTGCAATCCGCTTAAGTGCAAGGGTCTGGGACCAAAGAAATGCATGCAGTTAACCAGAGCGTGCACTTAACCGTTGTGACCCAAAGAAGCTTGACATCTGATAAACATATGTATAGTACTGTTTATTATTATACATACAGTATACAGTCTCAGTTAACTGACATTAGGCTGGCTTGAAGTAATCAGTTATAGTTCTCTGTACACTCTTGGGTCTGTGAGTTCCGTAGACTGTCTGCCAGACGGTAAAAACTGTCATAGCACTGACATCCGGTGGCCTCCAGATAGGCCCGCAGAGTGTTGAAACTCTCCAGTGCTCTTGCAAATGTGACAGGAGGAGGTTGTTGAATTTCGTCAGCATGTGCCTCGCTGCTCATTTCTTCATCTGTTCCATCATCAGCCGTTGTTGCCTGCGTGTAGGCGCATATCTCGACATCAGTGCTGTCTTCACCTGTTTGTAGATTGTAATCAACAGCTACGTAGTGATGAAACTCCTCTTCAGTAACACCGGCTGGGACGTCAATAACCTGTTCATCTGACGCGTTTGCAACAGCTGCATCTGTTTCGTCCCTCTCCACAACCTTAACAAAGCTTGCCCACTTGTAGCAGTTCACAGTGGTTGCTTGTGTAACATGATTCCAGGCTTCTTTCTGCATATGTAGGGAATCCAACAGTGATAGATTACGAGCCAGTTCAACAGCACGTTTATCCTTGCCAGTCTGGTCTTCCATAATGCTCATCAGACGACGTAGCACAAGAGCCCGAAAATGTTGTTTGAAATTGGCTATTATGCCCTGATCCATAGGTTGGATCAGAGAGGTAGTGTTTGGTGGCAGGAAGACCACCTTGATGTTAGACAGCCTGACATCCCTGTGTACAGCACAGTTATCACAACTAGACAAAATAAACCAGGACCTTAGCCACCGATTATTAAAGTCTCAGCTGACACCAATGCACTAGTCCACTCATCCAATATTTATAATACAATGCACACCCATGAGTAGCGAGGGAACCCTCAGATGATTTTGCCACTTCTCATGCAGTCAAGCATACTGCTCTGAAATGGTATAGCGTTTCTTTCATCGGGTATCCCTGCAGTGAGTTCGGAAGACTTTTTTCTTTTTTTTCTATATTATTGCTTCCCGACACCACTGTGCTACAAGTTTTCAATCTTTTTAAACCAAATGTGCAAAGTAATGGACTAAATACTTTAAACTTTCAATCTTTTAAAACAAATGTGCAAGGTGAAAAGCTGAGTACTTATCCAGTCTCGTGGGAAATCATCCACTTTATCACAGTTATCACAAAGCATCAAAATCTGATTCTTTTGTGCCCGCATTCTAGTGTCTAACTTCTTTAGCCACTGCTTCCAAATTTCCCCAGTCATCCATGAATTTGTGTTAGCCTCGTATGACACAGGAAGTCGCTTAACTTTCTTGAAGCAACGGGGCTGTTTGCTCTTTCCAATGACGAGGGGTTCCAACTTCTCACTCCCATCCATATTTCAGCAAAGGAGGATTGTCAGTCGGTCCTTCGATATTTTACCTCCAGTAGTTTCGGCATGTTTGAATGCAAGTGTTCCATCAGGAATAGCTCGCCAGTAGAGACCATTTTCGTCAACATTGAAAATGTCATGAGGTGCAAACTCGTTCAAGATGGTAGGAAGAACTGAAACAACCCAATTTTCAGCACCAAAGTCATCAGCGTCTTGTTTCTCACCATGCTGTTTCTTGAATTTTATGCTATTCCTCTCCTTCCATCTTTCCAACCATCCAACAGTGGCTTTGAATTCAGTCAGTCCAAGACTTTCTGCTACCTGGTTAGCTTTCTCCATAAGCAGTGGACCACTGACAGGAAACTGTCTGCTCCTGACTCGAGAAAACCACCGAAGAAGAGCATCTTCTACCTCCTCAGCTTTTCCCGACCGTTTTGTATTGGTCTTTCTGCTTCAAGACACGTGAAATTTGACTGGGATTGACACCATATTCTTTAGCAATAGATGCTTGACTTTGTTTGTTTTCTAATTTTTTAAGAACTTTTATTCGTTCAGCCAGTGTTAGTCTTACAGTTCCTCCACGACGACGACCCCGGTGTAAACCCTAACAACATTCTTTTGCTTATTCTGCCTGTGGCAGTTAAAGAGGCAGTAAATTTGAAATCTTGTTGGTTGTCACGCGCCAATCGGCTTCCATATTCCATGCGCTTACTTATGCAGAGTCTTTCCTGCAGATGAGCAGTCTTGAACCATGCATATAAGCGAATCTTGCACTTATCAGTGGTACGCTAAACCGAAGTTTGTCCCCATAGAAATTGATGGTGCCAAAAACGGGAGCGAAGTACGGCATGCAGTTAAACAGAGCATGCTGTTATCCGACGTGCACTTAAATGGAGTGCACTGTATTTTTAAAGCTGTTTTAGTGATATTCAATTGTTATTTCTCCCCTTTACCTCTCTCAACCTTCTTCCCCCGAGCCTACCTTTAATTTGTTTCAAAACTTGCCGGTGACAGCAGCAGTTCACGGGCGCTGCCCTGCAGCCAGCCGACATCTTCTCTCTCTGCAGTGCGGCCCATCCCAGCAGAAAAAGGAAGTTACCTCAGAGAGGGTGGGCCACCGCAGTAGGGAGAGAATGTGCCCTTTTTTCTTTTAATAGGCACAATCGCGTCTTTTATTTTATTTATTTATTTATTTATTTTATTTGCTGCTTTTGTATCCCACATTTTCCCACCTATTTGCAGGCTCAATGTGGCTTACAATGTTCCTTCATGGCAATTGCCATTCCAGAGTAAAAGGTATAATTGTCATTTCATAGTGTGCATGAATGACATGGTAAGTTATATGGATGTCATGATAGATCGACATTTCAGAATGGAAGATACAATTGGTATTACATTAAGAACATTGAGGCATAGTAGATTATACAGACGGATAGTCGAACGTTTTTCAGAGTAAAGATGTAGTTGGTCTTATGTAAAGAGATAAGCAATAAGGCATAGGGAGGAAACATTCAGAATTTCAAGTAGGTGATGGTGAATTTCAGTTCCTATTATGGGTCCTTGTGGTATGCCTTGTTGAAGAGGTAGGTCTTCAGTGATTTATGAAGGTTGATTAGGTTGTGAATTATTTTCATGTCTTTTGATAATGCATTCCACAATTGTGTACTCATATAGGCGAAGCTGGATGCATGTGTTAGTTTGTATTTTATTCCCTTACAGTTGGGGAAGTGGAGATTTAGAAATGTACTTGCTGATCTTTTAGCATTTCTGGGTGGCAAGTCAATTAGGTCTGTCATGTAGGCCAGAGCATCTCCGTGGATGATTTTATGAGTCAGAGTGCAGACCTTGAATGCGATACGTTCTTTCAGAGGAAGCCAGTGTAGATTTTCTCTTAGGGGTTTGGCGCTTTCGTATTTTGTTTTGCCTAATATGAGTCTGGCAGCTGTGTTTTGGGCCGTTTGAAGTTTCTTGATGAGTTGCTCTTTACAGCCTACATAAAGTGCGTTGCAGTAGTCAAGATGAATAGCCAAAGCCATTTTTCCTTCCATGTTATCGAAGACACCCAGCGGCTTCAAACGTTGTACTCGGTGCAACTGGACCATCTCAGGTACCAATACCCAAGCCTGGTGTATCCAGTGCTTTGGGCCCGACCATAGTCCAGCTGCTTGTAGTCTGTGTCTTCGTATGAAAAAACGGACCCAAGCGTCTCAAGAAGCCCAACGAGAAAAGCTTTTTGGGGCTCAGTCCGGTCCTTCGACATCAGTACCCAGGTCGGCGGCGGCAGCGTCGACATCGAAAGGAGCATCGACGTCGGGAGCAGAGGTAATGGCTACTAAGAGACCAACTCGCGCTGGTCCACCTGCCTCGAGGCCTCCTGTTATGCAGGTCCCCAAGGACCTTCTTCGGACCCAGACCCAAGGAGACTTGGGGATTCCACATCCTCATTGGTACTGAGGAGCCTCGATGGCGGCCGTCAAGCGAAGGCGAAGAAGCACCGTCATCGTTCTCCTTCAATGCATAGTACCGGGAGCTCCGGGGCGTCGAGAGAGTCAGCACCTGAGAAGCGTTGGTGCCGAGAGGATTGCTTCCCCTCGATATAGGAGGTGCCGATGCGTCAGTCTCCTAGCTGCCTGATGCCTGCTTCCGAGCCTCCATAGATTCTGACACTGCCTGTTCCACTGACCCCGCAGGCTTCTCCGATGGCGGCTCTCGACGAGCGCATCCAGACCTTGTTTCCAGAACTTCTAGAGGGACTGCTACGTCAGTCAGCTTCGGTGTTGGGGGTGCTTGCGCCTTCTGTACCATCTGCTGCAGCAGTGTCTGGCCCTTCTCCTGCATTGAGGTCTCCAACTGCGGTGCCGCCTGCCACCCAGGTCGACTCCCCTTCAGCGTTGGTGGAGGGAGCTTCGCCGCAGTCGGATCGGGCGTCGGCCTCTCAATATCGCCATAGAGGATGTCGAGGCAGGTTCAGTGTCGAAGTACCTTGACACAGGCTTTATCCGACATTGAGCAAGAGCGTTTGTGGAGTCAGAAGAAGATCTCAGGTACTTTTCTTCTGATGAGTCCTTTGGGATTCCCTCTGATCCTTCCCCTCCGCCAGAGAGGAGACTATCTCCACCGGAGAGTCTGTCTTTTTCCTCTTTTGTCCGGGAAATGGCCACGGCTATTCCCTTCCCTGTGGAGGATGAGGATGAGCCCAGGACTGAGATGCTCGAGGTCCTGGATTATTAGTCTCCACCTAAAGAGGCTGTGACAGTTCCTCTGCATGCTTGACCTCGTGGACCTACCCCCCAGAAATGCTAAAAGATCTTCTTGCACCTTTCTTAACCTACACTTCCCCAGCTGTAAAGGATTAAAATACAAACTAACAAACGCGACCAGCTTTTCCTACATGAGTACGCAGTTATGGAATGCACTTCCAACTCACCTGAAAATGATCAACGAATTAACTAACTTCCTCAAATCTCTGAAAACGTATCTCTTTAACAAGGCCAACCACGAGAACCCATAACTAAGTATAACACAACACCTATCCACCTTTATTCAGAATATATCTTTCTATAACTGCGTGACCAGATCCTCTTGCCTTCCTTGACTTCTTTGTAACACCAATTGTATTCTTCACCCTGGTATGGCGATGCCATAAACGGTCTTTGTAAGCCACATTGAGCCTGCAAATAGGTGGGAAAATGTGGGATACAAGTGCAATAAATAAATAATAAATAAATAAATAAGGTACTGAAGGAAGTCCTTATGTGAAACTGGTCGGCCCCTCTGTCTGGCCCTGTGGTCCCGAAGAAAGCTGAATCCCAGTATCGGATCCACGGTGAACCTGGATTGATGCGGTCTCAGTTACCGCACAATTCCATGATGGTGGACTCCGCCCTCAAGAGAGCCAGGAGTACTAGAGACTACGCTTCGGCGCCCCCAGGCAGAGAAGCTAGAACTCTTGATTCTTTTGGGAGGAAGATGTATCAGGCCGTTATGCTCGCTGCCAAGATTCAATCATACCAGCTCTTCACGAGCGTGCACTTGCGGGACTCGATACGGCAACTGTCAAGTTTGGTTGATGCACTCCCTACGGAGCTGGCCGAGCCTTTTCGCCAGGTGGTCAGGCAGCAGAAGGCATGTCGAAAGTTCCTGGCCAGGGGTACATTTGACACTTTTGATGTAGCTTCCAGGATCGCTGCTCAGGGTATAGTGATGCACAGATTCTCATGGTTGCGTGTCTCTGACCTGGATCATTCGGTCCAGCAGCGAATGGCGGATGTTCCTTGCAGGGGGGACAACCTTTTTGGTGAAAAAGTAGAGGATCTTGTTGATCAGATCAAGAAGCATAATGATGCTATGGATTCTCTCTCCCACCGGGCGCCTTCTGCTACTGTCTCCTCATCTAGGAGGTATTTTGAGGGGAAGAGGAGTGCTCCCTATTCCTATCCTAGGCATAGGTACACTCCTGCTTCTCGGCAGCCTGCCCAAGCTCAGCCCCAGCAAGCTCGTTCTCGTCAACAGCGTGCATCTAAGGCCCATACTGCTCCCCAGCAAAAGCAAGAGACGGGCTTTTGACTGGCTCCAGTTACTACTACTACTACTACTACTTAACATTTCTAAAGCGCTACTAGGGTTACGCAGCGCTGTACAATTTAACATAGAAGGACAATCCCTGCTCAAAGAGCTTACAATCTAAAAGACGCGTGAGCAGACAGACCGATAGGGGCAGTCTGGAGT
Organism: Microcaecilia unicolor; assembly: GCF_901765095.1. Taxonomy (NCBI): domain Eukaryota; kingdom Metazoa; phylum Chordata; class Amphibia; order Gymnophiona; family Siphonopidae; genus Microcaecilia; species Microcaecilia unicolor. Next base: position 7,174,179 of record NC_044032.1, on the reverse strand, counting down.
TCCTGAAAGGTAAGAGTTAGGTGCCGAATGCAGCATTGAAGAGGTGGGCTTTAAGCAAAGACTTGAAGATGGGCAATGAGGGGGCTTGGCGTAAGGACTCGGGGAGGTTGTTCCAAGCATAGGGTGAGGCGAGGCAGAATGAGCGGAGCCTGGAGTTGGCGGTGGTAGAGAAGGGTAACGAGAGGAGGGATTTGTCCTGTGAACGGAGGTTTCGGGCTGGGACGTAAGGGGAGATGAGGGTAGAGAGGTAGTGAGGGGCAGCAGACTGAGTGCATTTATAAGTAAGAAGGAGAAGCTTGAACTGAATGCGGTATCTGATTGGAAGCCAGTGAAGTGACCTGAGGAGAGGGGTGATATGAGTATATCGGTTCTGGCGGAATATAAGACGTGCAGCAGAGTTCTGAACAGATTGAAGAGGGGATAGGTGGCTAAGTGGGAGGCCGGTGAGGAGTAAGTTGCAGTAGTCAAGGCGAGAGGTAATGAGAGCATGGACGAGAGTTTGGGTGGTGTGTTCAGAGAGGAAAGGGCGAATTTTGCTGATATTAAAGAGGAAGAAGCGACAGGTCTTGGCTGTCTGCTGGATATGCACAGAGAAGGAGAGGGAGGAGTCAAAGATGACTCCAAGGTAGCGGGCAGATGAGACGGGGAGGATGAGGGTATTATCAACTGAGATAGAAAGTGGAGGAAGAGGAGAAGTGGGTTTTGGTGCAAAGACGATGAGCTCGGTCTTGGACATGTTCAGTTTCAGGTGGCGGTTGGACATCCAGGCAGCTATGTCGGATAAGCAGGCTGATACCTTAGCCTGGGTCTCAGCGGTGATGTCTGGTGTGCAGAGACACAACTGGGTGTCATCAGCATAGAGATGATACTGGAAACCGTGAGATGAGATAAGGGAGCCCAGGGAAGAGGTGTAGATTGAGAAGATAAGGGGTCCAAGGACAGATCCCTGGGTTACACCAATAGATAGCGGGATGGGGGTGGAGGAGGATCCATGAGAGTGAACTCTGAAGGTGCGGTGGGAGAGATAGGAGGAGAACCAGGAGAGGACAGAGCCCTAGAACCCAAATGAGGACAGTGTGGCAAGAAGTAAATCATGATTGACAGTGTCAAAAGCGGCGGATAGATCGAGGAGGATGAGGATGGAGTAGTGGCCTCTGGATTTGGTAAGGAATAGGTCATTACAGACTTTAGAGAGTGCTGTTTCTGTCGAGTGTAGAGGGCGAAAACCGGATTGAAGTGGATCGAGGATGGCATGAGAGGAGAGGAAGTCGAGGCAGCGGCTGTGAACGGCGCGCTCAAGTATTTTGGAGAGGAAGGGTAGGAGGGAGATGGGGCGGTAGTTGGAGGGACAGGTGGGGTCAAGTGATGGTTTTTTGAGGAGAGGTGTGACTACGGCGTGCTTGAAGGTGTCAGGGTCAGTTGCAGTGGAGAGAGAGAGGTTGAGGATATGACACATGGAGGGGGTGACAGTATGAGAGATGATGTTAAGTAAGTTGGTGGGGATGGGATCAGAAGAGCAGGTGGTGCATTTCGAGGAGGAAAGAAGGTGAGTGGTTTCCTCCTCGGTGATGTCAGGAAAGGAGGAGAAGGAGGCCTAGGTTGATTGGTTGAGGGAGAGGGTTGAAGGGTGAGGAGGAGGAGGTGGCTTGGTAGTGAACTCAAGGTTGATCTTTTGCACCTTGTCGCGGGGGGGTGGGGTGGGAGCGGTGGGCACTTTAAGGAGGGAGTTAAGGGTGGCAAAGAGATGACGGGGGTTGGAGCTGAGAGAATTGGTCAATTGGGTGTAATAATCCTGTTTGGCAAGGAATAGAGAGGATTGGAAGGAGGATAGCATGAATTTGTAGTGAAGGAAATCTGAGTGGGTGCGGGATTTCCTCCAGAGGCGTTCAGCAGATCGGGCGCAGGAGCGAAGGTAACGGATGCAAGGGGTCAGCCATGGCTGGGGAATAGTAAGCTTAGTGGGACGGGAGGTGGATGGTGCGAGGGTGTCTAGAGCAGAGGAGAGAGTGGCATTGTAGGCGGAGACAGCCTTGTCGACAGACTCGGAGGACATGATGGAGGGGAGGAGATTAGAAATACTAGAGGATAGGGTAGGAAGGTCAATAGCCTGGAGATTCCTGGAGGTAGTGGTTAAAGTTGGATGGGGCTGAGGGGAGGGGTGAAGAAGTGTGAAGGTGATCAGGTGTTGATCGGACAGAGGAAGAGCTGACGCATGGAAATTGGAGGGAGAGCCGGAAGAGGAGAGGACGAGGTCAAGACAATGGCCGTCTCAGTGAGTAGGGGTAGTGGAGCATAGCTGGAGGTTGAAGGAGGATGTTAGAGTGAGGAATCGAGAAGCGTGAGGGTCGGATTGGTCATCAACGTGTATGTTAAAGTCTCCGAGAATGAGGGACAGAGATGAGGGTTCGAGAAAAACGGAAAGCCAGGCATCAAAGTCGGTAAGGAAGGAAGAGAGGGATTTATTAGGGGGGCGGTAAATGACTGCCACTCTGAGTGGCAATGGATAGAATAGCCGGATGGAGTGTGCTTCAAAGGATGAGAAGCAGTGAGACTGTGGTAGGAGGAGGGGTTGGAAACTACAGGAGGGCGAGAGTAGAAGCCCGACACCTCCACCACGACCAGCTGGGCGGGGAGTGTGGGAGAAGAGATAACCTCCATGGTAAAGGGCCGCGACTGAGGCAGAGTCATCAGGGGAGAGCCAGGTTTCAGTTAGGGCGAGCAGTTGAAGGGAACAAGAGATGAAGAGATCGTGGTTGAAGGGCAGTTTGTTGCAGACCGAGTGGGCATTCCACAGGGCACATGAGAAGGGGAGGAAAGAGGGGGGAAGGAGGGGAATAGGGACGAGATTGGAGACCTCACGGAATCGTTTGCATGGATAGGGGGAGGAAGGTGAGGGGGGGGCCTGGGTTAGGATTAATGTCTCCCGCGGATAGCAAGAGGAGGAGCAAGAGAGTGCGGAGGAGGGTGGGGGAGGTCGGGCGACGAAGGCGATGAAGACGGGATGCACGTAGGAGGAATGGTGATGGGTTAATGGCAGGAAGGAGGTGTTGAAGGTTAAGAGCTAGGAAGGAGGAGGGGGACAAGAGAGATGGTGAGGTGGTGAGGGATGGGGGTGAATAGGGTATTGCTGTAGCGAGTAGGACGGGAGGGGGCATGGGGGGGCAATGATTTCCAGCGGTAGACAGCGGTAGGGGGAGGGGAAAAAGATTAGGAAGGGACAGGGCAAGGAAGAGAATGTGGACAGGGGCCATAAGTAGTGATTGAGGAGTCGCAGGTGTATGTGTAGTGACAGGGGATAGGCGGGCTGGAACAAGCTGGTGCAGATGGACAGAAACGAGTAGGGGGAATTGATGGAATTGATGGACTGGAGAGCAGGTAAGTCAGTGGCTGACAAGTTAGCCGGCAAGTAAGTCTATGGCTGACAAGCTTTTTAACAAGCAATTGATGGACTGGAGAGCAGGTGAGTCAGTGGCTGACAAGTTAGCAGGCAAGTAAGTCAATGGCTGACAAGCTATTTAACAAGCAATTGATGGAATTGATGGACTGGAGAGCAGGTAAGTCAATGGCTGACAAGTTAGCAGGTAAGTAAGTCAATGGCTGACAAGCTAGCAGGCGGGCTGGAACAGCTGGTGCAGATGGACAGGAACGAGCAAGGAGAAGCTGGAACCGATGGACTGCGGCAGGCTGGAGCAGGTAGCTGATCAGGCAGGCTGGAACAAGCTGGTGCAGATGGACTGGAACGAGCAGGGAGGAGCTGGGAGAAGCTGGATCCGACGGACTGCGGCAAGCTGGGGCAGGTAGCTGATCAGGCGGTGTGGAGCATGCTGGTGCAGATGGACTGGAACGATCGGGGAGAAGGTGGGAGAGGCTATATTCGATGGACTGCGGCTAGCTGGTAGCAGGCAGGGAGAGGCTGAACGAGCTGGATCAGGCGGGCTGGAACAAGCCGGAGCAGATGATTGGGACAGGCAGGGATAAGCTGGATCCGACGGACTGGGACAAGCTGGAGCTGAAACACGCTGGAACAAGCAGGATCAGGTGGGCTGGAACAGAGAAGAGCTGAGTGGCAGGCTGGAGCAGGTAGCTGGAACAAGCTGGATCCGACGGACTGGGACAAGCCAGAGCAGGTAGCTGGAACAAGCTGGAACCGACGGACTGGGACAAGCCAGAGCAGGTAGCTGGAAAAAGCTGGAACAAGCAGGGAGAGGCTGGATTAGGTGGACAGGAACAAGCTGGATCAGGCGGTCTGGCACTGCTGAAGCAGAAGGACTGGAGCAAACAGGGGGAAGCTGAGCAGGCGGGTTAGAATAAGCTGGATCAGGTGGGCTGGAAGAAGCTGGAGTGGATGGACTGGGACGAGCTGGATGAGCTGGGTCAGGCAGGCTGGAACAGGCTGGAGCAGATGGCTGGAACAAACAGGGAGAAGCTGGATCCGACGGACTGCGGCTGGAACAAGCAGGGAGAAGCTGGATCCGACGGACTGCGGTAGCTGGAACAAGCAAGGAGAGGCAGGAGCAGGTAGCTGGAACAAACAGGGAGAAACTGGATCCGACGGACTGCGGCTGGGCGAGCTGGGTGGCAGGACTGGAGCGAGCTGGAGCTGGCTGGATCAGGTGGACTGGAACAAGATGGGCAGAGGAGAGCTGGGCTGAAACACACTGGAACAAGCTGGATCAGGTGGGCTGGAACAGAAGAGAGCTGAGTGACAGGACTGGAACACGCAGGAAAAGACGGACTGGAGCGATCTGGAGCAGGGTTTGCTGATGAAGAGCCTTTCTGAATGGCCAGAACTTAAGCAAACCAGTGAAGGCATCAACCAAGCCACTGGAATCCAGACGATTTGTGGCAGAAAACTTCAATCCCTTTGTCTTGGCAGTCAAAGGAGATCCGTTCCACCTTGTTAGTTCGCTGTCTGTACCTGGACGAGTGGTGCTGGCCGGCGATGGAGTCCCCTGTGATAAGTAAGAGGCCGACCTATCCTGGGCAGCCCCCTAGATGGCGCTGTTCCCCTAAAAATGTCCAGGATGTCCGGGGTAGGCCACTAGAGGGCGCTAGGAGAATAGGTGGCGGTCGCTAGGGCCGGGGAGAGCCCTGGGAGGTCCACAGGTGTAGGAGGTTATGGGCTGGGTCCTGTGTAGCTAGTTAACCACTTTATACCCCATCTGAGGGTGAAAGAAAAAGAAGACAGCTGGTAACTGAAGAAAGAGGATCCCCCTGGAAAGAACTGGCTAAACCCTATGGACTTGTGGTGGACTGTGTGCTCAAGGAAGAAAAACAGGCTGAGGTAAGAAGTCCCTAAAGCATTAGTGTTGGACTGTGTAGCCTCAGTACTTAGAGGAACTGTGTGTTCAAAGAAAGGACTGGGTGTCCAAGGAAGGAAGGACTGGGTGTCCAAAGAAGAGGTAGGGCTGTGTGTCCCAGTACTGAGAAGCAGGCTGCAAAGCCTGGGGTTAGAAGTCCCCAAAGTATTGAGGTTAATGCTGAGCCCAGGAATCTGTGTGGGGAGGCTCAGTGTGAAGATATGTAAATGTATAATGTATTTAAGCTAGAAGAACTGTGCCCAGGGGCTGGAATAAAGAATTGCCTGAATATGCTGAATATGCCTGAATATACAATTTGCATACTGAGAACCAGCTCACCCTGAGTGAGAAAGGGGCCCAGGAGCTTGAGGCCCTCACTGGATGCCCACCGGAAGGGTGGAAGGCCAGATTTTAGGACTCAGGCTGTAAAAATACCAGCTAGGTTTAAAAATCTATGACTGGCTGAGCAAGGACTTGCTTTTCCTGCAAGTTAATATGTGTTCTAGCTTAAGACCTATCCACTGGAATAGTGGTGGGCCAAGCTACATAGCTTTAACCAGCTGAAAAGCACTGACTAGGCCTGATAACAAGCTGATGGCCTTATAGCAGAGAGCCTGCAAGAGCAGGACTGCTTGGTGAGTTCTAATGAAACCTGGTGCAACTTCCAAATTGAGTGTAACACACATGATGCAGAAATTAAAGACAGAAATGATAAGAAGTTTGGTTCATAACACGGAGTCTGTCTTTATAAGATGGCACCCAGATCACAAGATGATATGAGACAGATTTGTCCATGTTTGGATGTTTGGATATCCGTATCTAAGAAGTTGTTGACAAAAAGGGAAATTGCACAATAACTTGCAATAGCTAAAACGGAAAGATGGGCACCTGACCGGTTGTAAAGTATGATTCAGAGGTTATGCAAGATTAAGGAAAAAAAAGTGTCTTGCCATAGACTTGTATTGAGACCAGCTCCTATAAAAGAGATGAGAATTAGACAGATTTTTGGAGGTTCTCCCCAACGCATCTAGGACGCAGAGCTCCGGTCAGCTGAATCCAGAATTTGTCTGATGAATGTATCTGATTAAAGTCTGATTTGGTAAGAATAAAAAGACTATTTCTTTAACTACACTGTTTCTGTCCTTGCTTCAATTTATTCTCTATCTTCTATCTGTTTTGCAAACTAACTCACACGCACACACAAGTAAGATTTCTCACTGAAACAGTTTTATAGACTTTTCATAGAATTTATGTGGGAACATAAATAGCCAAAGATTCATTTAGATCCAAATAGACAGAAAGCTGTGGTCATGGGAATTAGATTTGAACTGCGCCTTCTGATGCCTCCCCAGCGCCGATACCCATGGGAAGGGGTGTCACTGGAATTCAGGGAGGCGGTTAAAAAGATCTTAGAAGAACAAACCCTCTGTACACCTCCGTGTGGAAGGATCCCACGGGGGTCTATGGAGGGGTAGATTAAAACAGGTTGGATTGCTCAGGATGCTAGAAAGAGACGGTTTGGAGTCCTGTTCAGAGGCCACAGGCCAGTGAGGCCTGCTGGAGAGTGGGAGAGAAGCGTCATCTTCACACCCCTGGTTGGGTGCTTCAGGCGCTGCCACACGGGTAGATTGCACCCGGGTGGTTGGGTTGATGGGTCAGGGGCGCCAAGCCAAGCCAAGGCGGGCCTCACGAGTTGTCCGTAGGCGATCCGCGTCCAGTGTCGGAGGCCGCTGGTGGGCTCACTCTTTTCTCCGCTGTGACTTGACTCCCGGGCAATTCCTGCCAGGGGGGGGGGGCGCGACGGCGGCGGCGCGAGGGTTCCTGGGATCGGCAAGGCTGAGGCCTGGTCAACCAGGGCATCCACTCGAAAGGATCCCTCCTGGGTTGTTCTGCCGGGGAGCACGCAGTCGGACCGTGAGTTTCCGGAGTCAGTGAGAAGATTATGTGTCCAGGGCTTACACTACAACCGTGAGCGCCGGAAAACCGATCTTCCGACCGACCAATTCAGCGGAGCTCCTCGCGGTGCTTCCTATCAGTCGGCCATCTTCTACATGTGAATAGCCTCAATAAAAGTGTCTGTACCGGACGACTTGCCGTTTGGAGGGAGGTTGATATTTTTTCACCAAAGGTGGCCTCTTATAATCTCCGACCGGTGGGTTCTTGAAATAGTCCGGTTAGGATACACCCTCAATCTGGAATCTAAACCTCCCAATTGCACACCAGGAGCTCATTCATACAGTTCCCAGCATAAACAGGTACTTGCAGAGGAACTCGATACTTCCAGCTCACAGGAAGTATCTTCGATTTCAGCTGGGAACTCAGCACTTTCAGTACCGTGTATTGCCTTTTGGTCTGGCGTCTGCACCCAGAGTGTTTACAAAGTGTCTGGCAGTAGTAACAGCATCGCTATGCAGACTGGGAGTGCATGTGTTCCCTTATCTCGATAATTGGCTGGTGAAGGGCACCTCGGAGGCAGGCGCTCTACAGTCCATGTGAATGACTATTCAGGTGCTAGAGCTACTGGGTTTCGTGATCAATTATTCCAAGTCCCATCTCACCCCAGTACAGAAGTTGGAATTCATTGGGGCTCTGTTGGGCACAAAGACAGCTCAAGCTTATTTTCCCGATGCAAGGACAGACAACCTCCTGTCCCTGGTGTCCAGGTTCGAGCGTGTCAACAGATCACAGCTCGGCAGATGTTGAGACTTCTGGGGCACATGGCCTCCACAGTTTCATGTAACTCCCATGGCACGTCTACATATGAGATCAGCTCAATGGACCCTAGCTTCCCAGTGGTATCAAGCTGCTGGGGATCTAGAGGATGTAATCCAACTGCCCACCGACTTTCAGAATTCCCTTCAGTGGTGGATGATTTGATCCAATTTGACCTTGGGAAGTCTATTCCAAATTCCTCAGCCACAAAAAGTACTGACGACGGTTGCATCCCTCCTGGGGTGGGGAGCACATGTAGGTGGGCTTCACACTCAAGGATCTTGGTCCTTTCAGGAAAAAGGTCTTCAGATCAACCTCCTGGAACTGCGAGCGATCTGGAACGGCCTAAAAGCTTTCAGAGATCAGCTGTCCAACCAAATCATTTTAATTCAGACAGACAATCAGGTTGCTATGTATTACACCAACAAGGAGGGGGGCACCGGATCTCGCCCTCTGTGTCAGGAAGCCGTCCAGATGTGGCTTTCGGCACACCGTCACGGCATGTTTCTTCAAGCCACTTATCTGGTAGGCGTAAACAACAGTCTGGCCGACAGACTGAGCAGGATAATGCAACCTCACAAGTGGTCACTCAACATGGGAGTAGCCCACAAGATCTTCCGAGCATGAGGCACCCCCTCGGTAGATGTTTTTGCCACTCAGATCAATCACAAAGTCCCTCAGTTCTGTTCCAGGCTTCAGGCCCACAACAGACTAGCATCAGATGCTTTTCTCTTACATTGGGGAACAGGCCTTCTGTATGCGTATCCTCCCATACCTGTAGTAGGGAAGAGTTTGCTGAAACTCAAGCAAGACCGCGGAACCATGATTCTGATTGCGCCCTTTTGGCCGCGTCAGATTTGGTTCCCTCTTCTTCTGGAGTTGTCCTCTGAAAAACCGTGGAGATTGGACTGTTTTCCGACCCTCGTCACCCAGAACAAGGGGTCACTTCTACATCCCAACCTCCAGTCTCTGGCTCTCACGGCCTGGATGTTGAGAGCTTAGAAATTGCCTCCTTAGGTGTTTCAGAGGGTGTCTCCCGAGTCTTGCTTGCTTCCAAGAAAGATTCCACAAAAAAGTGTTACTCTTTCAAATGGAGGAGGTTTGCCGTCTGGTGTGACAGCAAGGCCCTAGATCCTTTTTCTTGTCCTACACGGACCCTGCTTGAATACCTTCTACACTTGTCAGAGTCTGGTCTCAAGACCAACTCCGTAAGCATGCACCAACTGCTGATTACCCCCGGGTAAGTGCCCTATGGTAGAAAATACCCTGTGTTTTGAGCGTGCGCCACAAGTGGAATTACCACCCAGGGCACTCGGTAGCCAGGCAGTAGTGCCATTTTGACGCACGTAGGCACCTATGTGCCTTAGTAAAAGGGCTCCTTGGTTTCCTTATTAGATCAGGCTAGCTGTACTGGGGGCCCTGAGACTTGGTGCTGGGTGATAAAATATGTTATCCTTCTGCCTTAAGACATTCCTAAACCACAGGGGATGTGCCATCCGCATGCACTCACACAGGTAAGCAACTTTGTAGGTTCTGTTGCCTGCTGGCGATCGGTGTATGATTTTGATGCACGCCGAGGCCCCCTTTTACCGCAGCGGATAAAGGGCAGGTCTCACCTGCCGAAAGTCCATTTCGGGCTACACTGGCGCTACAAAGATTGAAATATTTGTGCAGCATCGGAAATGGCGTGCACTGGGGGAGGGAACTACTGCTGGGCTGCTGCGGTAGCCTGGCGGTACTTCCCTTTTAGCAATGGGCTTATCGCCGCTCCGTAAAAGGGCCCCCAAATCTCTGAGGTTTACACTGAGAAACGCTAGGCTTGAAGGTTCTTCTTTACAAAGGAAAGGGGATGGAACTTATACTGCTTTTCTGTGGTTACAATCAAAGCGGTTTACATACTATGTACAGGTTCAGGTACTTAGCTTGTACACGGAGCAATGGAGGATAAGTGACTTGCCCAGAGTCACAAGAATTTGTAATAGGAATCAAACCCTGTTCCCCTGGTTCTCGGGCTGCTGCACTAACCGTTAGGCTACTCCTAATGGTCAGAGGTAGGAGATATGAAATCTAAAACTGCCTACACTAGAACCTCTCACTGGTTATATCCCCTATATTTGTATGATTCACATGAAAGACTGCACTGCATAGTGTGTAATCTTGTCCCTGAGGAGGGGAAAACACTTCAGCCCTAGAGGCTGGAATAATAAATCATGTGATTTCTCCTAAACTAACTTGTGATCATATATGGATTTTCCTGTTATATTCTGTTATTTTTTACATGTATACATATATGGCAATTTCCTACATTGTATCATTATCTCCTCTTGTGTGCGCATGCCACTTTGTGGCAATTGGCTAATCCCTTATCAGTAAAGCGTGCTCACAGCATGCAAATAACCATGTAGCAGGCAAGTAGATATTATAAATCACCTGGTGTCCTTCTTCTCTGAACACATATTTCCGTTGGAACATCTTGGGGTCAGCTAGGTTCTTGGTCTCTCAACACCACCAAGGTTATATCCAATTATATCTGCCACATATGGACTGCATAGCCTCAGTTCCTTCCCAATGTCACCTTGACATGTAACATGTACTCCCCATTTCCTGAGAAAGCACTGTAGGTTACATGCAGCTGCAGGAAGAGACTAAAAATATGCTGAGAACAGCAAGGCTAGGAAACCTGAGGGCGAACAGAGCCATATTACAGGCCTAGTACCATATTACAGGTCTAGTATAGGAAGGAATATACAATAGCAACATGTGGAACTCCAATCTCCTGATAGATCTCATCTTGCACAATTGTATCAGCCTATTTTTTTTCAGGATAAGTACTGAGTTGTTTTATTATCTTGGCTTTGGACAAACTTGTAGTATGCAATGATTGAAAAGTAGTTGCTCACTCATTGCAATAACTTTATACACTGCAGGGGCGTAGCCACGGGTGGGCCTGGGTGGGCCCAGGCCCACCCACTTTCCGTCCAGGCCCGCCCGCCCACGTCGCTCGCGGAAATTCGTTCTCCCCGCCAGCGCTGCATTCTTTTCTTCGATCGTCGCCGGCAGCGCTGCCATTCACACAGGCAGCTCTGCCCCCCTTTGCTGCGTCCATCTGGCCCTACGTACACAGGAAGTGCATCAGAATGGGCCGGATGGACGCGGCAGAAGGGAGCGAAGCTGCCTGTGTGAATGGCAGCGCTACCGGCGACGATCGAAGAAAAAAAATGCAGGGACCGAAGCTGCCTTCCTTCTTCTGCTGCGCCGGTTCAAAGGGTTGCTGGCAGCGTGTAAGAATCACTGCTGCTGGCTGAGTCTGACCTGAAATCCGCGCAACAGAGGGAAGGCTTCTGGGTCATCAGCAGCACTGCAGCAATTCTCTCTTACATGCTGCCAGCAACCCTTTGAAACGTGCTGCGGTGCCGTGATGCTCCTGTTGCTGCATGGGGGGGGGGGGGGGGGGGGGTTGGCGAGGATAAAATTGTTGGGCTGCTTGGGCGTTGGAGTGGAGGGGAGGGAAAGAAAAGAGATGCTACACAGGGGGTGTAGGAGTGAGGGAAATTGTTAGGGAGGGGAGGGAGAGATGCAGGGGGGTGTAGGAGAGGGAGACATGCATGGGAGAGTAGAAGAAATGGGATCATTATTGGGGAGAGAGAGGGATAATTGCTGGATGTAGGGTGGGGAGGGAAGGAGGGATGAATGACAAAAGAAGGAGAAATGTTGGACCTGGGAGGGAGGGGAGGAAAATGTACTGCACAGGGGAGAGAGGGATGAAGGAGAAATGTTTCATGGTGGTGGAAGAGATGCTGCAAGGGGGGAAACAGATGTTAGACTTGGGATGCAAGGGTGAGAGAGAAGAGGAAAAGAGGGAACAATGTTGACCATGAGGGCAGAGGAGGGGGAAGAAGGAGGGAGATGTAGGATCCAGGGGTAGAAGACAGTGAGGGAGAAATGCTGGAATGTGGGTGGGATGGAAGAGGGGGAGAAATGCTGGCCCCTGGGGGAAGGGGCAAGAGGATAGAGAGAAAGGACAGGAAGATGCTAGGAGGGGATAGAGGGTGGAGAGAGGAGAAAGAGGGAGCAGATGCTGGGCTAGAAGGGTTGGAAGGAGGCAGACACTGGGATGGTGGAACCATGTGGAAGGCCAAGGGGGTGGTAAGGAAATGAACGAGAGGATGATAGTGATTACGGGGAGTAGATTGAAGATGAAGGCTGGAGAAGGAGTGAGATGGGGAATAGGAGAGCTAGTGGGTGAAAGAAGGAGATGGAAATCAGGTATCTGAAAAGTGAAAAGGATTAGAAGATGAAATTTGAGTGGACAGAGAGCAGGAAGATAGGAATGAGCTAAAATGAAACAAACATCAATATGTCAGTGTAGTGAGGGAATGGAATGAGAGTGGAGAAAGACAAATGAAGAGCAGCTGCTTGAAGGAGAATTAACAGAAAGACAGGAAAGTGGAATAGAGAAACTTGAACCAACATAATGGAAAAATAAAATGACCAGACAACAAAGGTAGGAAAGACATTTTATTTTGAATTTATTAACTGAAATTTGTTAGCTTGAGAAATGTGCACAGCAGATATCATTTTATTGTGTTCAGTAGGAAAAAAGAAATATATTTCTGATTTTATTTCTCCACTGTAACATGCTGAGGTTCCGAGTTCAATTTTTGTCTACATATTTTTATTTCTAATTTGTGATCCCTTGTTCTGTATCTGGTGAGAGTCTGGGCCCTAGCATGTCTAACACTAGTCCCGACCCTTGCTGTAGCTGGTGGGGATCCCCAACCTACATCAGCTGAGGACCTCCTCTAAAAGCAGCTAAAACTCCCTTCTACTAAGCTTGGCAGATGGCGGCAACATCCTTGAGCCACCGATAACTAAGCATGCATGGGGTGCCAGCATCGGTGACTCAAGGCATTGTTGCTATTGCTGCCTGCCAAGTTTGGTAAAAGGGATTTGTGGCTGTCTTCGAAGGAAGTTTTCAGCTGACAGAGCTTGGGGATCTTTATGAGCTAAATTATATTTTGAATTGGGAGGTGCCAGGGGAGATGAGGAGAGTGCAGGGAGGAAGGGGGCTGAGACAGAGAGAAAACTTTGTGCCCACCCACTTTGGGCTCAGGCCCACCCAAAATTGGCCGTCTGGCTACGCCACTGATACACTGGGATTTTCTGAGCACACAAATAATACTATTTTTATATTGAGGTTATTGTTTTAAGTAAATTTACTGCAACCAATTACATATTTTCTAGTCTCTTACCAAGGATGAAAATCTCCAGACCCAAGTTAAAATACTCCTTTCTGCTCACATTCACCTGATCTCTTTTCAGTCTGGAGAGGTTATTCTGGGGGTGCTCAGGGGTCAGGGTTGGAATGTCTGCCACTTTGCAGTACACAAACATGAAGCTATCTGAAATAAGATTTGCTTGACATGTCTCTTAATTTCTGACTTCCTTTTTGTGTGATAAAACCCGATCAAGTTCCTCTTTCTCAAAGAAGTGAGGTGAGATTGTGTTTAGCAATAGAATGTGTCAGAGATGGCTGATGTTACTTATAACAATCTGAAATTCGTGTCCTATTCTAAGAAACCCAAATGCCCTGAGCCTCAGCAGGCAGGTAAAGGAGTCTCCCTCTCCGTTCCCCTTCAATTCATGGAGACACTGATTTCAGTTATTTCAATAGTATCTGCAGCTAACACTGCTCTCCTAGGTCTTATTGCAGGCTCTAAACAGAAGGAAGAGGATGAAGAGATCACATATAAAAACATACAGGAACCATGGAAATCTGAATTAAATGCAACCCCTGAACCATCTAGGACTAAGAAAGAAGGTAAGGCTCTTCATTTAATCTCATAGAGATATCTGATAGGAGGTAGTATCTGTGATTTTTTTTTAAACAGCAAACAATGCTACTTCAAAGTGAATTTCCTATACAGACTTCCCTGGGATAACATAGTAACATAGTAACATAGTAGATGACGTCAGAAAAAGACCTGCACGGTCCATCCAGTCTGCCCAACAAGACAACATATGTGTAAACCTTACCTTGATTTGTACCTGCCTTATTCAGGGTACAGACCGTACAAGTCTGCGCAGCAGTGCTTCCCACCTCCCAACCACCAGTCCCACCTCCCATCACCGGCTTTGGCACAGACCGTATAAGTCTGCTCTCCACTATCCTCGCCTCCCAACCACCAACCCCTCTTCCCCCCACCTGCTCCGCCACCCAATTTCGGCTAGGCTTCTGAGGATCCATTCCTTCTGCACAGGATTCCTTTATGCATATCCCACGCATGTTTGAATTCCGTTACCGTTTTCATCTCCACCACCTCCCGCAGGAGGGCATTCCAAGCATCCACCACCCTCTCCGTGAAAAAATACTTCCTGACATCTTTCCTGAGGCTGCCCCCCTTCAACCTCATTTCATGTCCTCTCGTTCTACCGCCTTCCCATCTCCGGAAAAGATTTGTTTGCGGATTAATACCTTTCAAATATTTGAACGTCTGTATCATATCACCCCTGTTCCTCCTTTCCTCCAGGGTATACATGTTCAGGTCAGCAAGTCTCTCCTCATACGTCTTGGAACGCAAATCCCGTACCATTCTCGTAGCTTTTCTTTGCACCGCTTCCATTTTTTTAACATCCTTCGCAAGGTACGGCCTCCAAAACTGAACACAATACTCCAGGTGGGGCCTGACCAGTGGTGTGCTGGAGCAGGCTCTCACAGGCTCGCAAGAGCTGGTTGTTAAGGTTTTAAGAATTTTGGGAGCCGGTTGTTAAAGTAGGGCCCTCCATGGCTACTTTAACAACTGACTCCCAAAATGTGGGCTTGGGCCCCCTGCTGAATTCTCTTTTACTTTGCTGGTGGGGATGCTGAGCCCTGCCAGCCAAGTAAATAGACTGCTGCTGCTCCCCGCTCCTTGTTTCCAGCTCTGAGCAGCAGGCTGGGACTTCTCTAGCATGTGTGAGAAGTTCCAGCATGCTGCTCAGAGCAAGACGTTGGGAGTGGTGGCAGTCCATTTATTGGCTGCCAGCAAAGGTATGCCCACACGAAGCGTGCCCACACGAAGGGAGGAAGGAGAAAGAGGCAAGTGTTGCTCCCCCCGGCCACCCCTGGCCCTTCCAATTGCAGAGCTGGCTACGTCCGGAGAAAGAGCCTGTTAAAAATTTACCAGCACACCCCTGGGCCTCACCAACAACTTGTACAGGGGCATCAACACTTCCTTTTGCAGTGTGCAGTGGTCTGCCTTCCACTCACTGTGCTGCACTCCCTTACTGCAGGTAACTAGTTACAGTAAATAGCTGATCATTACCAGTCCAAGCATTGTAGGGGGTCTCCCTGCCTGCTGCCCCTTTCATACAAATATTCAGTGCCTCTTCACCCCTCCAACTGCAGCTGTATGTGTTCTGTACCTTGTGATAATGCATGAAGTAGGAATCATTCTTGTGGAGCAGGAACATTATTTCAGACGTTTATAGGGATTAGGGATAGATACATTGAGCTCCACCTCATTATAGACACCTATTGTCAAAATTTTAGCAATGTGCACTCACTAACCCAACCTAAAGTATTTTCAGTATTTTAACCTCATACTCCTCCTTTCGGTGATCACTTACAAGACTTCACACATGAAGAAAACAGTTACTTTTTTCCCTGTGGATTATGTGACCTCAGGATCTACTCCTGCATATTCTCTGTCTTTCTTCCTTTTCACACAATAATTGATGGCAGATTGTGTTTGGGAAGGAGTAGAAAGGGAGCTGAAGTCTAGTCTAGAATAATAAAATTAATTTAAAGAAAACCATTCAAGCAGCTGGGTAAAGATGATATTTTAATCAAGTTAAGATATGCATGAAGAGGCAGTGCTTAAGACTACTGCCAAGGACAGTGAAGCTTACTATACTGTCTAAACTAACTTGCAATTCTAAGTGGTTTACAATCTAAAAGGAAAATGCCACAGGAGGAAAGAAACTACAATAACTGATAGGAAAGAACAACACACACATCCAAGAAATGATTAAACTCAGCCAAAAAGATTAAGAGAAGCAGAAATGAGAGAGAAAGACTAGTGGGGACATGAGGGAGACAAGGAAAAGCAATGAACCCTGCTGTCATGTTTCTCTGAAATCTTATGTAGGGTTGAAAGCTTGATAGAAAAGCCATGTTTTTACAGCAAAGTTAACTTAAAAGATAATTCCACACAGATATTCAGGGGAAAGAAATTCCATATGAAGATGGCGGTGAAGAGAAAAGCATGATGTCTGGTAGATTCCAGCTGAGCAGATTTGGGGTTATGAAGAGCGAGACAATGATCATTGATAGAACGAAGAAGACGGAAAGGAGAATATGGAATGGTAAGGGTTGCCAGATAGTCCACCAATCCTATAGATCTTAAAAGTGAGAGTTAATAGTTTGAACACTATGCTCTGTTCAATAGGTAGCCAATGATAACTTTTGAAGTAGCAGAGAGATTTGATCAAATTTCTGAGCTTGACGTAGTAATCTAATGGCTGTATTTTGTATAGATTGGAGTTTTTTAAAGTTAGCATGAGAGCAACCCAAATACACGATAATACAATAATCTCGCCTAGTGACCAATAAAGAATAAGAGAATGAAATGTGTCAGGGTCAAAGTAGTGTCAAACCGAACGCAATTGCCAAAAAACAAAGAAACCAGTCTTGCATAAGTTTGATATCGGAGGAGAGAAAGTGAGTTGAAAATCAAGAATTTTTCCTAGTAATGAAAAGAATCTACAGGTAAGATAGAAGCCCCCAAAAAGGAATAGTTGGAATACAAAGACCTCCAGTAAACTGGCAAGCCACTGTTTTTTGTTTATTCAGGACTAATATGTGCTCACAAGCAGGTTCTCAAAACTCTGCCACTGTTCCGAATAGGCCTGGAAAAATACCGCCGGATCAGCGTGGTGAAGGAACTCTGTAATTTATTTATTTATTGCTTTTGTATCCCACATTTTCTCACCTCTTTGCAGGCTCAATGTGGCTTACAATACATCATGAATAGTGGAAGTATCATAGAAAATGAACATTTAGTGTTACAGAAGGATCTTGGGCTACATGATAATGATCAAGCATGATAGTAATGTAACAAGCAAATGATGTAAGACAAATGAGATGCAAATTTAGGCGAGCTTATAGCATTGAGCATTAGGGAGTACAGTGGGAGGATAGTGTGCAGGCACGCGCGCAAGAGCATTCTGCAACTTTAATCCCAACCCCTCTTAAATTAAAAAAAAAACCTGGGTCTGGTGGACCCCTCACCCCCCCCCCCCCCCCCCCGAAAAAAAGCATAGCCCTGGTGGTCCACTACACCAGACCCCTCACCCCCAAGGACTTAAAGTCCTGGTGGTCCAGCATATTCCAGAGACCCCCCCCCTATGGAAAAATAGATAAAACATTGTGGACCAGTGGTATCCCTGTCCAGGACTCCTGAAGACTACTCTGGTGGCCTAGTGGTGGTCCCCCAGCCCCCTCATACCTTGAAGGAGGAGGAGAGGATTCCTACTTCCTACTCTTGTTGGGCATGTCATCAAAATGGATGTGCCCTGCCCTGCATGTTGCATCCTGGAATACACCGGGCAGGGCAAAACTACCATATAACTACCCATTTCTGACCATCACCTGATCACATTGACACTTCATCACCCTCCCCCTCAGTCCTGCCCAACTCTAACTACTACCTCCAGGAATCTCCAGGCAGTTGACCCCCCCACCTTATCCGCCAGTATCTCTGATCTCCTCCCGTCCATCACGTCCTCCGAGTCCGTCAACAAGGCTGTTTCCAGTTACAATGCCACTCTCTCCTCTGCCCTAGACACCCTTGCAGCATCTGTTTCCCGTCCCACTAGGCGCACTAATCCCCAGCCCTGGCTTAACCCTTGCACCCGTTACCTTCGTTCCTGCTCCCGATTGGCTGAACGCCTATGGAGGAAATCTCGTACCCATACTGACTTCATTCGCTTCAAATTCATGCTATCCTCCTTCCAGTCCTCCCTATTCCTCGCCAAACAGGACTACTACACTCATTTGACTAATTCCCTCAGCTCTAACCCTCGTCGTCTCTTTGCCACCCTCAACTCCCTCCTCAAAGTGCCCTCCGCTCCCACGCCCCCCTTCACTCTCTCCTCAATCACTGGCTGACTACTTCCGCGACAAGGTCCAGAAGATCAACCTCGAATTCACCACTAAACCTTCTCCTCCACTTCATCCTATCACCCACTCCCTCAACCAATCAACCCAGGCCTCCTTCTCCTCTTTTCCTGATATCACCGAAGAGGAAACCGCCCATCTTCTCTCCTCCTCAAAATGCACCACCTGTTCCTCAGACCCCATCCCCACCAACTTACTTACCACCATCTCTCCCATCTGTCATATCCTCAACCTCTCTCTCTCCACCGCAACTGTCCCTGACACCTTCAAGCATGCTGTTGTCACACCTCTCCTCAAAAAACCTTCACCTGACCCTACTTGTCCCTCCAACTACCGCCCCATCTCCCTCTTACCCTTCCTCTCCAAAATACTTGAACGCGCCATTCACAGCCATTGCATTGATTTTCTCGCCTCTCATACCATCCTCGATCCGCTTCAATCTGGCTTTCGCCCACTTCACTCGACAGAAACGGCATTATCCAAAGTCTGTAATGACCTGTTCCTCGCCAAATCCAAAGGTCATTACTCCATCCTCATTCTCCTTGACCTATCCGCCACTTTTGACACTGTCAATCACAACTTACTTCTTGACACACTGTCCTCTTTTGGGTTCCAGGGCTCTGTCCTCTCCTGGTTCTCCTCTTATCTCTCCCATTGTACCTTCAGAGTACACTCTCATGGTTCTTCCTCCACCCCTATCCCGCTCTCTGTTGGAGTCCCTCAGGGTTCTGTCCTTGGACCCCTTCTTTTCTCTATCTACACCTCTTCCCTGGGCTCCCTGATCTCGTCTCATGGCTTCCAGTATCATCTCTATGCTGACGACACCCAGCTTTATCTCTCCACACCTGACATCACTGCGGAAACCCAGGCCAAAGTATCGGCCTGCTTATCCGACATCGCCGCCTGGATGTCCAATCGCCACCTGAAACTGAACATGGCCAAGAACGAACTTCTTGTCTTCCCACCCAAACCCACTTCCCCTCTACCTCCACTCTCTATTTCGGTTGATAACACCCTCATCGTCCCCGTCTCATCTGCCCGCAACCTCGGTGTCATCTTCAACTCCTCCCTCTCCTTCTCTGCGCATATCCAGCAGATAGCCAAGACCTGTCGCTTCTTCCTCTATAACATTAGCAAAATCCGCCCTTTCCTCTCTGAGCACACCACCCGAACTCTCATCCACTCTCTCATTACCTCTCGCCTTGACTACTGCAACCTACTCCTCACTGGTCTCCCACTTAGCCACCTAGCCCCCCTTCAGTCCGTTCAGAACTCTGCTGCGCGTCTTATCTTCCGCCTGAACCGATACACTCATATCACCCCTCTCCTCAAGTCACTTCATTGGCTTCCGATCAGGTACCGCATTCAATTCAAGCTTCTGCTACTAACCTACAAATGTACTCGATCTGCAGCCCCTCCTTACCTCTCAACCCTCATCTCCCCTTACGTTCCTACCCGTAACCTCCGCTCTCAAGACAAATCCCTCCTTTCAGTACCGTTCTCCACCACCGCCAACTCCAGGCTCCGCCCTTTCTGCCTCGCTTCACCCCACGCGTGGAACAAACTCCCCGAGCCCATACGCCAGGCCCCCTCCCTGCCCATCTTCAAATCTCTGCTTAAAGCCCACCTCTTCAACGTCGCCTTCGGCACCTAACCTCTACACCTCTACCCAGGAAATCTAGACTGCCCAACTTGACATTTCGTTCTTTAGATTGTAACCTCTACACCTCTACCCAGGAAATCTAGACTGCCCAACTTGACATTTCGTTCTTTAGATTGTAAGCTCCTTTGAGCAGGGACTGTCCTTCTTTGTTTATTTTGTACAGCGCTGCATAACCCTAGTAGCGCTCTAGAAATGTTAAGTAGTAGTAGTAGTATAAGCGAGCTTTTCCCTTATATGATAGTTAGGTCATTCCAAGTACATCCCAGGATGCACCAGGCAGGGCACCTTAATTTTGATGACACGCCTAGGAAAAGGAAGAGTAGGACTCCTCTCCTCCACCTTCAAGGTATGAGGGAATTGGGGGTAGTCTTTGGGACCCCCCAGGAGTCCCATTGGATCACCAGGGTTTTATTTTTTTTGGGGGGGGGGTCCACCGGACCACCAGGCCTTTAATTCTCTGGGGTGGGATCTGGGGTTCACCAGACCACCAGGGGCAGGGTAGGCTTTTTATTTTTTTTGATGCATTTTTTTAAAGCGCTCTAGTCTGAGCATCATGGGGAGGGGGGGTGAGGGGAATAGGAAATAGCCTTGTTTGCATTGTCTCCCGAGCTTGTTGTTTCCTGCAGTAGGGCCTTTCGAGCATTGTGCGCTGGTAAACATAGGTCCTAGTCTGGCGCTAATGGCCTCTAGCGTCCACATTTACTTTTGAGCATTAGGACATCAGAGAGCCACTTTGAGGTTAACTCCAAACAGTCTTGAAGGGGACCAATGGATGGGTTGAAAGGGCTTGTTGAGAAAACTAGTAGGATATCATCATGGGCATAGTTTCGGGGGGGGGGGGGGGCGAGGAAGGGCAGTGCCCCCTGAAACGAGCTGAGCTGCCACACCATCCTCCAGTCCCCGGAGCCGCAGGAAACCTTAGTGAGAAAGCAGCACATACTCTGCTTTAGACCTGCCCCCAGAAACCTTTCTTTCTCTTTCAACTTCCTGTTCCCACGTAGGCAGGAAGCTGTAGGAGAGAGAAGGACTTCCGGAGCAGGTCTAAAGCAGTGTGTGTGTACTGCTTTCTGCTGAGGCTGTCGGAGGATTGGAAGACTGGGAGGGAGGGCGATAAAGGGCGCCACTGGAAGACCCCAGTGCTGTGGTGGTGGCGGCAGCGGGTGGGGGGGGGGGCTCGAACGAGATCAAGAGAGACAGGAGCGGCCTGGGCGGGAAGGGTAAAAAAAATTACACCACGGGGGGGGGGGGGGGTGAATAAGAGAGATGGAGAAGGAGCAGAAGATGAATGCGACTAGGGAGTGTGGAGGAGAGAGAGGGAGCAGAAGATGGATGGGACTAGGAGGGTGGGTGGAAGGGAGAAGGAGCAGAAGATGGATATGACTAGGTGTGGGGGGAAGGGCAACAGAAGAAGATGAGTGGGAAAGGAAGACAAGAGGAGAGAGAAGAAATGGAAAAGCCAACCTGGAAAATAATTTAGAAGACTGACACATGGAAAGTGGAAGAGAGTGAGACCAGCCCAATCAGAAAAATAAAGTGCTCAGACAACAAAGGTAGAAAAGAAAAAAATTATTTGTATTTAATATTTTTTAAAGATTGAGATGTGCCTGCTTTGTGAAATGTACAATTTATTTATTTATTTTTAGTTTTGTATTTTGCAGAGTACAGGAGGAAGAAACATTTCTGGTTCTCTGTTACCAGTCTTGGGGGGGGGGGGGGGGGGGTCTCCATTTCAGTTTTTGTGTAAATAGTTTTTTGTGGTCCACTATATTCATCTCTCTCTCTCTCTCTCTCTCTCTCTCTCTCTCTCTCTCTCTCTCTCTCTCTATATATATATATATATATAATGTGCTGACTTCATATTCAGTGTTCTAGGCTTGTGTGTGTGTTTTGAATAACTATAATGAATATGTATAAGAGGTATATATGCAAATGAATATGCTAATGTGTAATGCCTCACCCTTTGCCCCCCCCCCCCCCCCCCCCCCCCAATGAAACTGTCAAACTACACCCATGGATATCATGACTGAATAATTGTGGTTAGAGTACTTACAAATAGGTTGAAAATAAGTGAAGACAGCAGCGAACCCTGTGGAACACCACAGGCCAGAGGACAATTTGTGGGGGGGATCCATAAGCAAAAGATTTGTACAAAAACTTACTAGCTCTTCCAGATAGTGTGGAGCCAGCGTCCTGTGCAAAGACAATGCAACCTGCATAATTAATTAGCTATCAGGGTCTACAAAGAGGACAGAGCTTCCCGCACTCCTTGACAGTTGCTATAGTGATAAACAAAGGTACAGTTAAGGTATACTCAGGGCCGTGCCGACGCGGTAAGCGAGGTAAGCATGGCAGGAGGGCGCCATCCTCTGGGGGGCGCCCCGCCGCACCATGCTTACCTCGCCCTCTTCTCCCCAGATCCTTTTTTTTTGTTTAAATTTACCTCTCCGGCGCGCGGCAGCGTAGGCAGCGTTAGTGAGAAGGAGGCAGCGCTCCCCCGCCCCGACGTGTCTTCCCTTCGCTCAGTTCCGCCTTCTTCTGACGTCATTTCTGACGTCAGAAGAAGGCGGGACACAGCGAAGGGAAGACACGTCGGGGCGGGGGAGCGCCGCCTCCTTCTCACTAACACTGCCTACGCTGCCACGCGCCGGAGAGGTAAATTTAAACAAACAAAAAAAAGGATCTGGGGAGAAGAGCGCGGGTAGTGTAGCGCTCGTTTTCGGGGGGGGGGGGGGCGCCGGAGAGGCCAACTGCAGGGGGGCGCCGGAGACCCTAGGCACGGCCCTGGGTATACTCTCTCCCTACTAGATAAGAAAAGTGGGGGAAAAAAGGAATTGTCATATAAAGGCTTCCCCCGCTCCTAGGTGCTGTGTGAAAAAAAATGCCTGCACCCGCCTCCCCCTTCACACACATTGTTCCTACAAGGCAACATTTTTGGCACAAAGCCAAGGTTCACTCTGAAAAGATGTCAGTAAGTGCTTCCCCCAAAATGGACACAAGGCAAGTGTAAACTTACTGCACAGCCAGTTCCCTTTTTGTTCTGGCCTTTTTACCCACTGTGGTAAAAGGGGACCTGGCACGTGACAAAAATGGCCACCACTGCTAGTGAAGGGCTCCTTTTACCACAGCTTAGTAAAAGGGTCCCTTAGGTGTCTAGCTTTTAATATGCAGCCTCATATTGTAAGTCTATATTTGTGTTAATATTTAAATTGACTAATGTTGATCAATTAGCCTTGTATTCATTACTTAAGGTAGATATTTTGTAATTTTATTTTATATGAGTGTTATTTGGACATTGTGTTATTTTAGATATAATGTGTGTTTAGATTTATATGTTATATCATTTTAATCATCACAGTCTTAAGTGTGGTCTTATATACATTACTATTCTTACTTTTAGTTCACGGTGTTATTTTCACTAATTTGTATTTGTCATATTTTATTAATAGATTTATAGCCTCTGATGCTCCTCTCAGTAGGGCAAAACACGGCCAGTGTCGGGTTTTCTTGGTTTGCATGTCAGTAATAAAGTTTTTTTTCATCCTGGATCTGAGCTGCTTATTTTTGTTGCCATCTTTGATAATGAGTGTAACTGTTGGGCAGACTGGATGGATCGTGCAAGTCTTTATCTGCCGTCATTTACTAAGTCATGTCCTAAGAAATAAAAAAGAAGGGGTTTATTGTACTAGTGCAAGCATGGCATATTTTATTGAGTCAGACAAAGCAGTAACTGAGCAAACTGAAGAGAACACAGCAGAAGCCAGTATGGATAGTCTCTCAAAGATGCAGAACATATGTGCTTACATATAAAGCTAAGGAAAGCTAAGGAGAATTATGAGGCGTACACAAGTACTTCCTTGACTTGGAAAATCTGTGGCTCAAAGCAGAGAAGGAGATGAGTGAGGATTCAAAGGGAGACAGGCTGAGGGCCTCCCTACTGGTCAGCTTCAATAAGCAATATCAACAAAAATCATAGAAATACTGTCAATTTCTAAGCAGGAAAAATACATCAGATAGTTTGGCCCAAAGAGAGAGAGACAACAGGCCATATATCTCAAATGCCAGGCTATGGTGGCAGGAGCATTGAAAGGCACAGAAACAAATATAGCTCCTGCAGAGGAGTATCGATCCCAACACTCTGACAACTCTAGACTCGGCACTAGAACTTCTAGAAGTTGCAGGTCTTTGAAATCACACAGGAGAAGTCATTCCAACAGGTCTGCTACATGCTCTATTGCTCTTAAACTGCAAATGGATGCACTGGCTACCAAATCAAAAGTTTTTTATAGTAAAACAAAAAGCAGCCATTAAACTTCAGACACTTAAACTGGAAGAAAAGAAAGCAGTGGCTGCCACTGCATGCAGGAAAGCAGAAGTAGAGGAAGAAGAGGCAAAAGACACTGCTGAAAGTAAGAAAGCAGAGTTAGACATTGCCTTGAAGCTGCTCCAGCAAGAGAAAGAAGCTGCTGTCTTCGAGGCCATGTAAAAGCACTTGAAGAAGCCACAGGGCAGGATAGTGGGGAGGATCAGTTCAGCCACATCATCACCAAACATTCTGCCCAGCAAACAGCAGAATAGTGAAATCTCATATCCTGGCTCATAACATTCCCTCCCTATCTCAGACAGTCTGAAAATACTTGGTGTCACTATCGACCATAACCCCACACTCGAGAGCCAAGTGAACTCCACAACAAAGAAGATGTTCTATGCATTGTGGAAACTTAAATGCGTAAAACCATTCTTCCTGAGGGAAATATTTCGCAACCTAATACAGTCATTGGTACTAAGCCATGTAGATTACTGCAGCTGAATCTTTGCGGGATGCAAGGAACAACTCACAAAGAAACTCCAGACCGCTCAAAATACAGCAGCCAGACTGATTTTTGGTAAACCGTGATTCGAAAGTGCCAAACCCCTCCGAGAAAAACTGCACTGGCTCCCAATCAAAGAACGCATCACCTTCAAAATCTGCACACTGGTCCACAAAATTATCTACGGCCAAGTCCCAGGATACATGATAGACCTCATAGAACTACCAATCAGAAACATTACCAAAACATCCCGCACATACCTAAACCTCCACTACCCAAACTGCAAAGGACTGAAATACAAAGCAACCTATGCATCCAGCTTCTCCTATAAAAGCACGCAACTGTGGAACGCACTGCCAAAAGCTGTGAAAACAACCTATGACCACCTAAACTTCAGGAAATTACTAAAAACCAACCTGTTCAAAAAGGCATATCTCACTGAACCAACATAAACACCTACACCCTGCAACACAACAAACCCAAAGCTCAAAATGGACACTTCATAACCTTTTCTTTCCTCGACCCCCATTGTACTTGCAACACAGCAAAATCAAAGCTTGAAATGGACACTTTACAACCTTTCCTCTCTTCGACCCCATTGTACCTGTAACATATGTACCCTACTCGACCACAATATCACATTGTAACTGTTTCTACCGGATTGGCGAATGCCTTTATGGTACTATGTAAGCCACATTGAGCCTGCAAATAGGTGGGAAAATGTGGGATACAAATGCAACAAATAAATAAATAAAAGTGCACAATCCGTCTGATTCAGAAGAGTCATCAAACTCTGATTAAGCATGTTCTTCTACACCAGAGTCTAATTTACCCGGAAGAAGAAAGCCCAATCAAAGCACACTATGGATGCAGGCTGCCATCACAGTGATCCACAAGCTTATTTGCGTACAGATACACTACCATTGGCTATTGCTCCAGGAAAGTGCACTAAAGGAAACATTTCCTTTGAACCACAGACTCTGGCGCTACCCAAGAACTGGACTCAGCTAAAAGTTGAGCAGTTGCACCCAGCAAAACACCCTCTGATTGAGCAAGAGTCACCTGACCAGCCACACTCCACTCCTGACTTCAGACAAACCCCAGCAAACAGCCAGCCACAGACACCTACTACCAGCACGCTGGAAACTTCAGAAAAAGAGGATCTAGCAATATAATACACAGCTTGCAAAATGTTGGTGAATATGGGCTTACCCACTTCAATGTCTGCCCTGACAAGTATAGCAGATGGAAATCTGACTTTAAGGATTCCATGGTAATTATGAAGCCCACCCCGAGCCAAGAAATGAATATGATAATAAAATGGCTGGGAACAGTCAGCCAAGTATGTGCAGGGATTACCAGATGCTTGCATGACCCCTCAAGAAGTTTGAAAGAAATGTGGGACAGTTCTATCGCCAGTGCTATGGCAGCCCAGAAGCTATCCAACAGGCATTGATGAAGAGAATAAGGAGATTCCCAAAGGTCACAAATAACGGTAATAACAAGTTACAGGGATTAGGAGACCTGTTCCAGGAACTGGAAACACTCAAAGCTGATCCAAACCTTCCTGGCCTGTACTACTTGGATACAGCTTGGGGCATATATATCCATATAAACACCATATCTTATCTCCGTATAAACAACTTCCCTTAAAAGTTTATCACAGAAATTTATCACTTAGATGTACGCTAATAC
This sequence comes from Microcaecilia unicolor, assembly GCF_901765095.1. Lineage (NCBI taxonomy): Eukaryota > Metazoa > Chordata > Amphibia > Gymnophiona > Siphonopidae > Microcaecilia > Microcaecilia unicolor. Next base: position 7,147,842 of record NC_044032.1, on the reverse strand, counting down.
AATAATATGATATACGTTCCTGAACTGTGAAATAACTCTCTAAATATACTTAATGTCCTCAGTAAACTGCTCAAAGTAATGAAGGCGCACTTATCTCAGTGCTGCTGGGTGTGTGCACCGCACCCAGCAGGCTTAAAATTCTCTCAGCGTCTCTCAACTTTTCAGCAAGTCACCAGCTATTAACAAGTTCAACATTGGTATTATTTGAATCGTGGTGCTTTTGTGTATTTTGGCGCTTTTGTGTATTTTGGCTTTCAGAACATTTCAAGTTCCTGATGAAGATTCATTGAAACTTTGCAGTGGAACTCGTTATGAAACCGGCTACAGAAGAGAGTTTGGAATAGCTGGTGACTTGCTGAAAAGTTGAGAGACGCTGAGAGAATTTTAAGCCTGCTGGGTAAGGGAAGTTGTTTATACGGAGATAAGATATGGTGTTTATATGGAGATAAGATAAAAACAATAGCTTGCTTATATGGAGATATGATAAAACAACAAGAACAGCAGAAGGTTTAAAAAGCAGAATTTTTTTCGTTAAAATACAAACAGAAAATATACTTCTAGAATTTGGAGGAGAGAAGAGTTAATTTTTAAAATACAAACATAGGATACACTTCCAGAACTTGTGATAGGATGTGAAAAAACAGAGAGGGGTCATATCCCCTTGAGTATTGAGAACATTGATATGCGTGGAGAGGCATAATCAAACGGGGCGCCCAAGTTTTCATGAGGGCATCCTCGCAGGGCGTCCCCGCAAAGGGGCGGGGAAACCCATATTATCGAAACAAGATGGGCATCCATCTTTCATTTCGATAATACGGTCAGGGACGCCCAAATCTCAACATTTAGGTCGACCTTAGAGATGGTCGTCCTTAGAGATGGTCGTCCCCGGTTTTCGGTGATAATGGAAACCAAGGACGCCCATCTCAGAAATGACCAAATGCAAGCCCTTTTGGGAGGAGCCAGCATTCGTGGTGCACTGGTCCCCCTCACATGCCACGATACCAACCAGGCACCCTAGGGGGCACTGCAGTGGACTTCACAAATTGCTCCCAGGTGCATACCTTGGGTGCTGAGCCTCCCAACCCCCCCCCCCAAAAAAAAAAATCCACTCCCCACAACTGTACAACACTACCATAGCCCTAAGGGGTGAAGAGGGGCACCTAGATATGGGTACAGTGGGTTTGTGGTGGGTTTTAAAGGGCTCACATTTACCACCACAAGTATAACAGGTAGGGGGGGGATGGGCCTGGGTCCGCCTGCCTGAGGTGCACTGCACCCACTAAAACTGCTTCAGGGACCTGCATACTGCTATCAGGGAGCTGGGTATGACATTAGAGGCTGGCAAAAAATATTTTTAAAGTTTTTTTTTTTTTTTTTTAGGGTGGGAGTGTGGGTTAGTGACCACTGGGGGAGTAAGGGGAAGTCATCCGCGATTCCCTCCGGTGGTCATCTGGTCAGTTCGGGCACCTTTTTGAGGCTTGGTCGCAAGAAAAAATGGACCAAGTAAAGTCGGCCAAGTGCTCGTCAGGGACACCCTTCTTTTTTCCATTATCGGCCGAGAATGCCCATGTGTTAAGCGCGCCCCAGCCCGCCTTTGCTATGCTTCCGAAATGCCCCCATGAACTTTGGTCATCCCTGCGATGGAAAGCAGTTGAAGGCGCCCAAAATCGGCTTTCGATTATGCTGATTTAGGCGACCCTGAGAGAAGGACGCCCATCTCCCGATTTGTGTCGAAAGATGGGCACCCTTCTCTTTCGAAAATAAGCCTGATAAGGCTTATTGAGTATACTAGTAAAAGAGGCCCGTTTCGGAAAGAAATGAAACGGGCGCTAGCAAGGTTCCACGCCCCCTTCCATACCTCCCTCCCTCCCTCCCTCTCTCTCTCTCCTCTGAGTAGCCCCCTCCCCTCCGAGTTCCATGCCCCCTCCCTCCCTCTCCTCCAAGTTCTAGGCACTCCTCTCCTTTGAGTTCCAGGGCCCCCTGCCCCCTCCCCTTCGAGTTCCAAGCCCCCTCTTCCTTCCCCTTCGAGTTCCAGGACCCCTCCTCTCCCCTTCGAGTTCCAGGATGCCCCTTCCGCCCTCCTCCCCTTGTTCCACCCCCCATCGTCCAAGTTCCAGACCCCCGCACCTCCCTCCCTCTCGCTCTCTCCCCTCCTACTGCAAGCACGACCTGTCCTCCAGCAGCCCCTCGCCTTCCTGCGTGCTGGCTGTAATTTAAAAATTCTAACCTTCGGGGTCCGGCGTCTGCAGTGAAGGCGAGCGGCGCTTCAGACTGCCTTCCCATGTGTCTTAGCTCTGCCTCTGGTCCCGTCCTTTCCAGAAACAGGAATTGAGGGCGGGACCAGAGGCAGAGCTGAGACACATGGGAAAGCAGTCTGAAGCGCTGCTCACCTTCACTGCAGACGCCGAACCCCGAGGTAAGAATTTTTAAATTACAGCCGGCACACAGCAAGGTGAGGGGCTGCTGGAGGACAGGTCGTGCTTGCAGTCGGAGGGGAGAGAGAGAGAGGGAGGGAGGCATGGGGTTGTGGAACTCGGAGGGGAGGGAGGGGGCGTCCTGCAACTGGAAGGGGAGGGGGTATCCTGCAACTGGAAGGGGAAGGGGCGTCCTGCAACTGGATGGGGAGGGGGGCCTGGAACTCGGAGGAGAGGGAGGGAGGGAGGTAGGGGGCATGGAACTCAGAGGGGAGGGGGCTGGAACTCGGAGAGGAGGGCCTACAACTCGGAGAGACGGAGGGGTGACTCTACTCACCTCCGCTGGCTGGTGCTGGCTTCCCTTCCCTCTCACTGATCCACCCTCTGACATCATCGCCAGGGCGGACCAATGGGAAGTGTGTTACGAATCCAGGCATCCAGACGGAGGTGCGAATTATTATATAGGATGAGTGGACAGACTTTGAAGTTTAAATGATTTATTATTTAGGTGATTTTTCCATATGAATTTGGGAGCACTGGTTTTGTTTGCTCTCATTATATAAAAATTTTTTTGGAGAAGTTCGATGATCAATAAACTTGTCCACCCTTAGGAGCAGATATTACCTTTTGGTGCTGCTCCATTTGCGTGAGTTAACACTCTGAGAATCTCTCCTTCACTTTCAATTTTTTTTTTCTTTAGGATCCATATTTTGGACATTTGATTCATAATTCTTCAAAGTTAGTCTTCTCATAGTTCTCTTTAAGTTAGGACTCTGGTTTGCATTTTATTATTGTAACTTCTACCAGAGGGATAGTTGGGAATTATATTGAGCCATAAGAGAAAAATGGTCATCAGTAGGTGCCAAATATAAAGAGAACCACCAAGAGACGTTTCCTCCCTTCCCTGTCTTTGTGAAGTTTATCTGGGACCTGGCTTCATGTTTGATGTACCTGAAAGTGGGCAAGACTGGTTACTTCTTGAATGAAAGGCTAGTCAAGAAGTACGACAACACCAGAAAACGTATAGCTGTACACATGACAGATGTGTTGCCCATAGCAGCCCCACCATCTGATCGTCCTCCTACTAAAGAGAAAGTAGAGGATCCAGACAGACAGTGTTCTATACATAAGAAACCTCATCCTCTCAAGAAATGTCGAAGGTTTAGGGAAAAACCCTTGAGAGAATGTAAAGTACTGTTGAAAAACTACAGAATCTGTTACAAATGCTGTTTTTCATCCAAGCATATATAGCTAACAGCTGTAAAGCAGCCATCGAGTGTGCAAAGTGCAATAGTGACCTGCATGTCACAAGAATGCATCATGGTTCCACTACCATTCCAGACACCCAGAACACGACTTCCTAAAAACAGAGAGCAAGCTCTCTCTCTCTCTCGTCTTACTTCATTGCTGAAACCAAAGACAAAACAGCACTTTAAAACATTTATGCAGAACATGCTGGATAATGGCCATTAAGAGCCAGCTCCACTGGAAAATATTGGTACTGATCTGTATGCTGGTCTGCTAAGAATACCTATTATACCTGAAGCTGTGGTAGAGCCTGGTATCCCCTTCCAGTTTCACTATCAAGGAACAGGGAGAGGGACAGCAGCCACTGAGAGATTAAGGAGGTGTCATGCCTTAATCCCTCTAGTGGTCAGCTGCTCAATTAGAGCACCTTTTTGTACCCTGGACATGACTGAAAAAGGTCTAAGTAAAGACATCCTCCGTTTTGGCTTTTTGAGACAGCCATATGCTTCAAAAATAGGTGCCTAATTATCTGAAATTTAGGAGCAAATTGAAACATTTTTTTTATCTTCTATATATTACTGAATTGTTTTCAATGTTATGATGATCGCTACCTATTAGGTAATTTCTTCCTAGTGTTATCTGCTGGTAAATCGTGGTGTATGGATTACTAGACTTGGTTTGTAGAACTATCCAGATTTGCTAGGAGGAGGGATGGTAGTAGTGAGAAGGTGAAGAACCTGACCCAGAAGGAGGCATTGAGAAAATGAGTGACAGGGGATCTCATAGTTGAGGTGGAGTTTAAAGGTTATAAAAGTTGCAGTGTTAGTGAGGTTATCAATAGAAATCAAACAAAATAAAACATGGAAAAGAAAATAAGATGATACCTTTTTTATTGGACATAACTTAATACATTTCTTGATTAGCTTTCGAAGGTTGCCCTTCGTCAGATCGGAAAAAGCAAATGTAGTAGCAGATAGTATATATGAGTGAGACATCTAAGCATTACTTTGACAGTCTGGCAGGGTGGAAGGGAGGGGGTAGGTAGGAGGTATGCATGGGGACATCAAAGCATTTCATTGATATTCTAACAGGATAGGTGTGGATAGGTGAGAGGAGGGTGATCAACAGAGAAATACAACCTTATGGTTTATAATGGGCTAGAAAACCCAGATCCTTGTTAGGTCCTGTCTATAGGATGTCAAAATATTCAATCATTCTGACTTCAAAGGTCTTTCATTCCTGTATTCTTACTGTGAAATCACTGGTGCAGTGTTCTGGTCCTGTAAAGTGTTGTCCCACAGGGGTAGGAACCTGACTGGCACCGGCTAGTTAGTGTTAGTGAGCACATGGTTTTTGGTTGCCTTCAGCCCTGCCAGGACCCATGAGGAGAGAGGGGGTATCCTGGTCAGGCCCAATAACCTAAGGCTGAATCACGAGGTAGTTTCTGCAAACAAGAGCAGTATCTGTGAGGAGAGCTCCAGGTGGGTAGAAACGGTTAATCCCCCCAGTGCAGGAAGAAGCCTGCGTAGTGCCAGAGGCAGCAGCTTGTGGAAGTGCACCTCTGGAAGAAGAGGATGGACAAGGAGGTCTGGTCCTGAGGAAGTCCAGCAGCCGAGTAAAAGCTCAGCAGAACAGCTTGCTGCGGAAAGAGCAGAAAGCTACAGTCTTGGATTGTTCTGCCAGTAAGGATGGGTATTGGAGGACTGGAGGAAGCTGTAAATATGTAAATACCCTAGGATTTATTAAGAGACTGTAAATTCAGTTGTAAGAAACCTTTTCACCAAAAGTCTTGGACTGCCACAAAACCTTTTTCAGCAAATATGAACTGTTTTTTAATAAGAAAAGTATGACGTTTAGATATCTGCCTATTGCAGTGTTCTAGTAAAGTTATCTTTTTGCATTTATTATAATAAAACCTGGGGTGGAGAGTATGGGTATTGAATTCAATTTATTTATTTATTTAGTGCATTTGTATCCCACATTATCCCACCTCTTTGCAGGCTCAATGTGGCTTACAATTCATCATGGATACTGGAGGTAGAAGAGAATTTACAATTGGTTTTACAGACGGTTTTGGGTTACATGGTGGTGAAATACATGATAGTTTTAAAGCAAAAGACATTAAAGAACATTTCTGGATATATTAATGATTGTGCAGTTACACGTGTTGATCTTTGTGATATATTTTGTCGAAGAGATAAGTTTTCAATAGTTTGCGGAAGTTGGTCAATTCATAGACCGTTTTCAGGTTGCGTGGCAACGCGTTCCAGAGCTGTGTGTTTGCATAGGAAAAGGTTGATGCATGCATTAATTTGTATTTCAAGCCTTTACACTTGGGAGGATGAAGATTGAGGAATGTGCGGGAAGATATTTTTGCGTTTCTGGGTGGTAGTTCTGTTAGGTCTGACATGTATGCTGGGGCGTCATCATGGATGATTTTATGGACTAGGGTACAAAGTTTGAATGTGATGCGTTCTTTGAGTGGGAGCCAGTGTAGTTTTTCACATAGGGGTTTTGCGCTTTCGTATTTTGATTTGCCAAATATTAGTCTGGCTGCTGTGTTCTGGGCTGTCTGGAGTTTTTTAAGTATTTGCTCTTTGCAGCCGGCGTAGAGTGAGTTCCAATAGTCCAGATGACTAAGTACCAATGATTGTACCAGGTTGCGGAAGACACTCCTTGGAAAAAATGGTCTGACTCTTTTTAGTTTCCACATTGAATGAAACATCTTTTTAGTTATGTTTTTCGCATGATTCTCAAGTGTTAGGTGTCGGTCAATGGTGACTCCAAGAATTTTTAGGGTATCCGAAACTGGTAGACTTAGTTTAGGTGTGTTGATGGTGGTAAATTTCTTCTTGTTATATTGCGAGGTGAGTACTAGGCATTGGGGTTTTTCTGCATTAAGTTTCAGTTGAAATGCATCTGCCCAGGAGTTCATAGTATGTAGGCTTTGGTTGATTTCATTGGAGATTTCTCTTAGATCTTGTTTGAATGGGATAAAGATCGTTACATCATCAGCGTATATATATGGGTTTAGACTCTGATTCGATAGTAGTTTAGCCAGAGACTATTAGAGAGTTAATAAAGAATATGGCTTAAAACCTTATGGCCTACTGGGATCAAGCCCATCCCTGGCTTGCATCCAGCTGAGTGAAAGAAGAAACTTTTGTTTGTGGCCCTGGTTCGGGTACCTGATCCGAAGAGTTA